>NW_007578526.1:160376-247876 GCF_000690725.1 Stegastes partitus | reverse complement strand
TGAGTGATGAGGTTGCAGATGCAGATTGGAACCACCTCAACTCTGCCTTTGTAAATGTGGAGGAGAACCATACAGTGGCTGCAAAAATCACAAAACTTTTCTTCAGACATGGCGTTGGACATTCTGGGCTGCTGGAGAAACATGACAAAATTTTGTGCAGATATTTATGCAGACATTAGGGCTTTATATGGGTGGAGCGGGTGGTCCACCAATCGCGTGGTTGGCGGTTTGATCCCCTCCACAGTCGAAGTGTCTTTGGGCAAGACGCTGAACCAGAAGTTGCTCCCAATGGCAGGCAGCACCTTGCATGGCAGCTCTGTCACCATTAGTGTATGAATGTGTGTGTGAATGAGAAACATTTAGTAAAGCACTTTGGATAAAAGCGCTACATCAGTGCAGACCATTATTTGCAAAGCCATGAAGACATTTTTAATTTTAGGTGCAGATAATATTTTGTAATATCTCTGACCATAAAGCCTCTTAAATATAGTTCTTTAATGAGAACATGTCCAAATATTTAAGTATTGGACTACTGTCAGGCCATGTTTTTGTTATCAACAAATATTTGTGTTGTTATTTAGCTAGTTGTAGTACATTATAAAAGTTTTGTTTTTCTTTAATGGAATCCTGCAGCTGCATTAAAACGAGCCTATTCTGCTGACACTACAGCTATTGTTCACTAGTGGGCAGTGTGCACTACCACAAACCACATGAGGACTTGGTTACAGGCAGAAGTCATTGTATATATGACCCACTCATCATTTGAGTCACTTCATTAAACCTAATTTATTGATTAAGATGCGCAATGTGGTGTATTTTTTGTACTATTAAAACCACTAATATTCACTTTTTGCTGTTTTTATACATATTTTATACATGCATATTTTTTAATTATATTTGAATTTTCAGTGAAACAAACTTTCCTACACACACCAGAGCAGCTAACAGCACTCCAGCTCCTCCAACAACGTCCTGATGCTCAAACTCTTCCCCCTCCAGCGAGCATCAAACCTCCTTCAGCTCTGGATGCTGCGCTTTCCACGCCCCCCTAGCAGCCACTCAACACTCCGAGCTGTGGATGGGGAGCAGAGGAGGCGGCTTTTAAGACGTTTGCCTCTATTTGGAGTTGTCTGGATCACAGAAGTGTTTTTTTTTTTTTTCTTTCTCCTTCTCCTCTGCCTTCACTCACTCCGCAGCTCACTGGCGCGCTGCGTCCTCCCAGAGAGCCCTGAGCAGGATGGGTGCTCTCCCGACGCGCGGCATGTTCTGGTGGATGTGCGTTTTGTTCTTTGCAGGAATAACAGCAGTCTGCGGTGAGTTCTGCCCTCCTTATTTTTTTTCTCTCTCTGTGTGTGTTTTATCCATGTAGCCAAGGAAAACACGGCAATGTGGAGGAAAGAAAACTTTAAAATGATGTTCTTACATCTGGTGCTGGTAACGTGATGTCCGTTTGAGTGTGCCAGTGCCGCTTAATAACAGACAGAGAGATTTTTTATTGTTCTTTTTTTTATGTGCAAGTAAAGGAATTTAAAAGGATTTATTATGTACATACACTTGAGTATTTAATGTACACAACGGTGGAAGAAGTGGCTTAATCTACCTGTATCTGTGAAATAAATGTAAATATTTGTCTCCTTTCACTGATTTACTTAATTAAACACAACTTTGTTAATGCATTAATGAAATAACATCAGTTGTTGCTGCTCTTGAAGTGGAGCTAGTTGAACTAAATCAGGCTGAATGTAAAGTAACTCAGCACATTTACTCAAGTACTGTACTTTATTATTGTAATTTTATCATTTCTACTTTGACTCCACCAGATTTCGGAGAGAAAAATTGTACGTTTAAGTTATTTTCCAGCAGATTAGCACTTTAGAAACCCATGATGATGATCAGCTGTTGAATAAATTAAGCCACTGAATAACATATAACTTCAATCGGCTACAGTATTTAAGTTGCATCAGTGATAATAATCTAATAAAAAGAAACACAAGATCCCATTTTATATTTTATATTTCTATCGTTTGCTGATAATAGTTTCCTACTGTTGCTTAGATGAGGTTTGGAATTTAGGACTTTTGCTTGTATCTGAGTATTTTCAAAGTACTCACTACTTGTGCATCTGAATCCTTTTTCTACCACTGCAGTCATGTAGTGTTCCCCTCTTAGGGTTCAGGTCCCTCTGAGGGGCCACGGATCTGTCACACATAAATCTTCTGGGGTTGTAAGATGATTAATGGGACAGGAAAGTAGAAAGAAAAAAAAAACAAAGCTCTCGTGTATACATCTGTTTTCATTTTTGTAAAACATTGTACATTTTTATGCATTTGGGCCTTGAATGGGTTTTGAAATAATGAAATAAACCTTGTGAGAGTTTATGTATGACGTGACAAGACCTTCAAACAGAATTGGATTTTATAAGCTTGTTTTTAGTGTAAAATCTTAATGAGAAGAGTCACGGCAGCTGTCAGGGAACAGTAGTGAAGCAGTAAAACACAAAAAGCCTCAAAGCTTTACCAAAGTGCCGTACTTAGGTCCTTGAACTGGATGGACAGCTTCTCAGATGGGCTTCATTTGGCAAAATGTTGTGAATTTTAGGTTTGAAAATGTCCTTATACAAACTTTGTATGTGTTAAATGTATTTAATCTTCATCTTTTTCATAAAAACAAACTAAAATCCTGGTTTTAAGTCCAAAAATTACACTATTTTAAACACACAAAGTTATAAGAGACTCCTGGTACAGCACATCATCTGTTCCTCTATTATTTCTATTGTCTAGTTTTTGAGAAGTAATTCTTCTTCTTCTTCTTCTTCTTCTTCTTCTTCTTCTTCTCTTGGTTCCAGGTTCAAATGTTTGCACCTCCAGAGGAGCCAGCACATGTAAGCAGTGCCTGGCTGTCCACCCCAGCTGTGCCTGGTGCTTCCAAGAGGTGGGCTCCCTTTACGCTTCGCTTCATTTAGGCAATAGAGTTTTGTGCCAGGCGGGCTGGTGCAGGGTGGTACAGATCTCCTCACCAGCCAGCGATAATCTGGCTGAGAAGAACACTCTCTGAGGTGTTATTTAAAGTCACATCTACTCCTAGAGTCCTCGAACAATCCAGAATATTTGGATTTGGACTTGTGCACAAGCACATTAGAGCCACAGGAACGGTGCAGATGAAGGTTCTGGAGCTGCTTCGGTGACACTTGCAGCTGCTTATGTGACGGACATCCTGTGACTGCATCAGGATACGGTCATATTTTCTGGTTCGAACTCATGAGGGTAATGATTTAATGCTGTAAAACTCAGTCTGGGAGTCAACATTTTGACTTCTTCAGGATGACTTCATCATGAGGTCTTAAGAAGAACTGGTTGCACTAGTTGTTGCAGTAAGACGGACAGCTTCAGTTGAGGGGAAATCGAGTTTGTTTGAGTCATGTTAGAATTATTCTTCATCCCAGTAGACTTCTTTCACAGACATAATGTTAGGCTGTTTCTAGACTCTGAGCTCCCCATAACAATTTAGTCCTCATTACAGATTCATCTTATGTATCACCATCATTTCACAAATTAAAGTAAACCACAGAATGTTCCTGGAAGCTGTTTTTCCACTATAAAAGGAGCTCCCTCTTCTTTCAGGACTTCGGCCAGGGCGTTGCTGGCTCGTCCCGCTGTGACCTGAAGGCTAACCTGGTGGCAGCGGGCTGTGCTACGTCAGGTTTGGAGTCTCCGACCAGCAAACTGCAGGTGATCGAGGACCGGCCGCTCAGCAACAAGGCGGCGGGGGCGGCACAAGTGACTCAGATAAAGCCGCAGAAGCTACACATCACCCTCAGGCCAGGTGAGCCCCTCTGTGGTGACATGCTGTTTTGATTAAGAGAGGAGTTACACCGGAAATGAGGCCAGGATCTTGTTTCTTGCTCAGATCCAAGAGCAGCGTGAGCAGTGAATGAATGAAAAGACCAGTGACATCAAGCAGAACTCTCAATAACTGAACTCCATCATCTTCTTCTCTCCCTAGACGACGCTAAGCGCTTTACCGTGAAGGTGCGTCAGGTCGAGGACTACCCCGTCGACCTCTACTACCTCATGGATCTCTCCTACTCCATGAACGACGACCTCTTCCGCCTGAGGACGCTGGGCAGAGGCCTGGCCGAGGCCATGAACCGAACCACCAGCAACCTGCGCATGGGCTTCGGCGCGTTTGTGGACAAGCCCATCTCGCCGTACATGTACATCTCGCCCAAAGAGGCTGTGAAGAACCCCTGCTACAGGTAGGAGAAATAAAGTAAGAGGAGGTTGAACTGTCGTGAACTGTCCTCGCCCTGTTAGCAGCGTATTGCGCAACCACGTAGAATAACACAACAGAACATTACGTAAAGGTTCCTGCTTTTAATAATGCTGACTAGCAACAATTGAAATATTTGGGAAGGAATTAGAGGAAGTTCATTGTCACGGTTACCCTTTTTTTTAAGTGCCGTTTCCTCTTTATAGTTTAATATCAGTCTTGTTTGCATAGATTTAAGGATGTTTTACTGTAGAATGGAAGCCACTCCCTTTGTTTTTGGCCAGTTCTACCAGTAGAAGTTGCTCCTTGCTTGTATTTTAGCAACATATAAAATAACAACATATAACATAAACCAATGGAGAAGCAAATACGACATATTTAATGGAATAGTTTTGTGACCTTTGCTCTTTCGGTCTCTTGTTAGATTAAAGTGAACTTTTCCCAAAACTAATTCAAAAATATTCTAATAAAGTTGGTTTAGGACACAAGCGCCTCAACTCACTCCAAACTTCATCGTAATGGAAAAGTTTGTTTTAGTGGCAGCATTCTTACATTTAACAGTGTTTTACATTCCTAACGTGTGCCTACCGGTGTTGATTTCAGCGGCTGTTTATGTCTGCGTTTTGGGAAGTAGCTTCATTATGCAGATGATGTCATTTTGTGAGGACACCTTTAAACACAGCGTTGCTCGGTAATAACGCAGGCAGCCTCCGAGTCACAGCACTTGTTAAAGGCTCACAGTAGCTCCCAAGTGCTTGGTCAGCTGCTCTGAATCAGCCGCAGGTAATTTAGCCGGAGAGCGAGAGTGTCGCAATGCGAGCTGCTGTAGCTCCACCCGAAGGCTCCACCGAGGCTGATTTGGTGGTTCAGTGTCTCTTGGGGTCATTTACTTTTCCCGCCTACAGACTGTCTGCTGAGATCCAGCCTCCAGGAATGTTTGGATTAAAGATAAGACAAGTGAAGAATTTCAGTGTAGTAGTTTACAATAGAGAGAGAAGGAGGGGTCCACAGTGCAGAAAATCATTGTTGAATTAATGGTGAACAAAAGAAAAAACTCCTAAATGCAACAATTTCCCTGAGGTTTACACCGAAGTGATCAATAGAGTTTTATTCTATTCTATTCTTTTATTCTAAATGTGCTTTGAAATGAACTTTTAGAACAGTTTCATTTAGTTTATTGCATATGGCTCTGGGTATGGTAGAGTAAAAACAGTAAAAAAAAATACTCCATTATATGTAGAAGAATCCTATTTATGTAAAAGTGCACAAGTATAAAAGTAAAATGTAGTTAAAGTATCACAGTAAAAATATTGTTTTTTCACTGGATTAATAATATTAAAGCATCAGTGTGTCAGCAGCATGTTTTTGCTGCAGGTGGAGCTACTTTGAGCTACTTTATGTACAGTTTTATAAACACTTTTGTCATTAATCGCATGAGACATTTATTGAAATATAACCATGCGATATGTTAGAAGTATAAAGATCACATTGAGCAGAGCTGTTTCACCTCACAGACCTGTGAAATGTGACCCTGACTACACACTGCTGTATGTAAGGAGCCAAAGTGTTCACAAACCACCAGTTTAATCTTTGTCAGCATGTTATTTTTTAAAGCCTCTCATATTATCCAGTGTGTAAAAGTTTCATGTAAAGGTATCTGATCCTGGTATATCAGTGTAGTGGACTAGAAAATACAAGATCTTCCTTTTTGCGTGGAAGCATAGAGGAGCATGAATTGGGATTAAAAGCACTTCAACACTGTATGTAATTAGCACAATTGAGTAATTATACTTCCCACCACTGGAAGTTACTGAATGGATTGTGCTGAAATTTTGTGCAGACAATCGTCTCCTGAGTTTTGAACCCTGCTGACTTTTCCTGTCAGGGATGTCATTTGTGGTTTTGACTATAAAACTGAAGACTTTGCCATTAGTATCAATTGGATGTCGTGTTTAGCACTAATTAGCAACTGTTAGCTAAGTAAAGCTAATGCACGAGTGAAAGTGGTAGCACATGTGGTAAATGTTATCCCTGTAAAACATCAGCATTGTGATTGTGGAACTGTTGGTGGTGTCATTAGCTCAAAGAATTAGAGAACATCAAGCAGTGTCTAGGTTCATTTTTACTCACTGTGGGTTCATTTTTCACTGCGATATTAAGTCTTGCCCCTCTACGGAAACTGCACAACCATGGCTAGAAGTTGAGAGAATGTCTTTTGTGCAGTATAACACAGTTTTAATGGCATTAATCCCACAAATTATTATGTATGTGGGTGTAAACACAGCCTGCAGTTCAGCCAATTCAGTTGAATTTTGGTCATTTAATTATTGGTTGCAGCTAAGAATCTTTTTAGTCGTGCCGAAGACTGCATCCTTTTTTTCCTTTACAGAATCTAGTTAGTGCAAATGTTTTTTGTTTTGTTATGTTTTGTTTTTTTTGGCCTTTATTTAAATATGACATGATGAATAAAGCGATTTTGATCAAATATCATAACTTCAAGCTTAGATTTGATTAATTTTCCTGCCAAAACTGCATGCCACACGAGATTACTTCAAAGACTGTCGGAAAGTTAAAAATCTGCAGATTTTTCTTGTTTTTATGGTTTCTTGCTCTTAGAAATGGTGTAATTTTGGCGATTTTTTTTGTTTGTTTTTAAGGCTAGCATGCATTTCAAACCATTTTGGGGTTTTAAGGGGTTAACTGCTAAATTAAACATTTAATCTCTGTTTACTTGCCAGTATTAATACCACCTGCCTGCCTCAGTTCGGGTACAAACACGTTCTCTCTCTGACGGAGGAGGTGGGCCGCTTCACAGAGGAAGTGAAGAAGCAGATGGTGTCCAGAAACCGCGATGCCCCCGAGGGAGGCTTTGATGCCATCATCCAGGCTGCTGTGTGCAAGGTGAACCAACCGGCTGCACGTGCAAACACACACTCGCCCGTCTCTCACACACATATGATTTTGTTTTACATTCTTTTTCTCTTCTGTCACACACGTACACGCTCTAAAACTTTTCAGGATTTCCAGTAGAAGAAGTAGATGTTACAGACTGAACTCTCCTGCTTTGGATGAGTGTGCAC
This sequence comes from Stegastes partitus, assembly GCF_000690725.1. Classification (NCBI taxonomy): domain Eukaryota; kingdom Metazoa; phylum Chordata; class Actinopteri; family Pomacentridae; genus Stegastes; species Stegastes partitus. Next base: position 240,527 of record NW_007578526.1, on the reverse strand, counting down.
CAAACTGGAAATGAAAATAAAATGAAATATTCCTAACCTTTTTTGGTTTAATGGGAACCAGGAGCAGATCGGCTGGCGTCCCGGTGCGTCCCACCTCCTCATCTTCACCTCAGACGCCAAGACTCATGTGGCTCTGGACGGTCGGCTGGCTGGGATCGTGCAACCCAACGACGGGCGGTGTCACCTCAACTCTGAGAACATGTACAGCATGTCCACCACCATGGTTAGTGGATGTCGTGAGAGAGAGAATATCAAATACTTTAAACATGCAGGCGCAAAAGAGGAAGTAATCATTTTTGTTGTTCTAACCACACTCTTCCCACAGGATTACCCATCTCTTGCTCTGATCACTGAAAAAATGTCAGAGAACAACATCAACCTCATCTTTGCAGTTACCAACCCCGTGGTTCCTCTGTACCAGGTCAGGATGCGTTCAAGTTCTCTTCTGACTTTACATGCAACACATTAAACAGTGTAGCGCAAAAAATACAAACAGATTTTCGAAGTACAACTGAGACGATGACTAATCCTACTTAGTCTCATCTTGAACATACGGGAGTGTTTTGACTAAAGTCCTCTCATTGGTTTTAAAGAGAGATTCTTGGATGTTGCATTGGAAGAAGAATGGAAACTCAAAAATAATCCCTTTTTACACAGACGCTGAAAGGTGCAAACTCAGTTTTTCCTACACTGGAAACACGACCAACTGTTGAGCTGGTATTAAATTTATAGTTGTGGCTGCTGGGTGGAAACGGTTGAACGCATATCAGACTGTTCTTAAAGGAAAACCAGTCAAGTGTTTGCGAACTGTGATGAGTTAGGGAGTGTAACACTTCTGCATTTTTGGGGCGTTTGCACATTCGCGTAACTATGTGATTGACAAACTCAACATCTGCATGTCTTAATACAACAGCTTAATAATATTTCCTGTCAAATGAGGGAAAGTTGATAACAATAGAAGGAGAGAGTCTTCTTCCTGAAGGGGTCGGGGACTGCAGCTTAAAGTTAAGGGCACTAAAGCTACCTGTTAAGAACGAGGACTGACACCAGAGGTATTCTTTGATTGTGGTAAAATTAAGCATCTTTGCAGTTTTTTTTTTCTTGGAAACTTGAAGGGTTTTTTTTGGGGGGTTGGGGTTTTTTTTAGTTTGTTGGAAAAGGGCCCACTTTGGACCTTTTATTAGGCGTCAGGCCGGGGTTTTCGATCTTTGTTCTTGGGGGGCCCTATTCTTGCATGTTTTGGTTTTTTCTTTTTTCCACCCCCCTTGTTTCTATTGTTCGGGTTGTTTTTCGGGTTTTTGCGGGGTTTGTTGTTGGGTTGTTCTTTTGATTCGGTTTTTTTGGCAGGGTGAAACATCTGAAACATGCAGGATTGCGGCCCTCGAGGACCAGAGTTCGACACCCCTGCCGTAAGACATCAAAGTTAATTTTTTAGTGTGATTTCAACTCACAAGAATGGAAAAATTATATACCCTGTTATTATTATTATTTCATTATCACCAAAAATGTTCTATATAATTAATTTATCTTGATATTTACTCGTGACATACACAATATGTTGGTGATGGAGGATACATTAGCGACTAATGATAATGATTGATTAACCCTCCTATTGTCTTTGGGATGAATCTGACCCCATTTAGTGTTAAACATCTCTAAATAAGTCATCATTTTCAGTTTTATTTAAAGGGTTATTTACACATAAACTTGGGTAAACACAGGTGGATCAGGTGGTAGAGCGGGTTGTCCTCCAGTGCAAGGTTGGTGGTTCGGTCCCCCACCCCCCCACAGTTAAAGTGTCCTCGGGCAAGACACTGAACCCAAAGTTGCTCCCAATGGCAGGCAGCACCTTGCATGGCAGCTCTGTCACCACTGGTGTATGAATGTGTGTGTAAATGGGTGAATGAGAAACACTTTGGGTAAAAGCATTATACAAGTGCAGACCATTTGCATAAACTTGGGTAGCAATTTCAATCATGATATTTTCTGGAGGTTTAAATCGCTGGAGTCAAATTGAACCCAAGCATAAAAGATGTCAGTAAATTCGAAGGTAACAGGAGGGTTAACATTCTCTCTGACTGCATGAGGTGACAACAGTCTTCCGTTCTTCTTGTAGAACTACAGTGAGCTGATTCCTGGCACCACAGTGGGAACGCTGTCCAACGACTCGGGCAACGTTATTCAGCTCATTCTGAAGGCCTACGCCGTAAGTGCAACAAACACACACACACACACACACACACACACACCCTCGACTAGACAGTGTTTTGAGAGGATGACATGTGTTTGTTGACACACACCCACAGCGTCTGAGTCATGCTCGCACTGGAGCCAAAGTCTTAGTCGAAATTCCGCCGTGGCTGAAGTGTGAAGTTTACCGAACGTAGGCGACTCCTGGCCGCGCTGCTTTATTTACACTGTTCATGACTTTATTATGCAGACGACAGGTGAATGAGCTGAAAACTGATTCTTAGTCTTTTGTGTTGTTTGTTCAGCTGCATGTAGTTATAATGTGCATACCTATATAGGCAGTTAAGAACCAGTGTTGTGGATAGAACCTGGAAGAAGGAAATTATTACAATATTAGATTTTCTTTGTCATTTTATACTTGCTTCCTGTAACAGAAAACAAAAATCACCTTCTTTGTTGATGTCTTGCTGTTTTCTTGTGTTGGTTTGGTTTAGAAAATCCGTTCCAAGGTGGAGCTGGAGCTTCAGGACGTTCCAGAGGAGCTGTCTCTGTCCTTTAACGCCACTTGCCTGAACGGAGAGCTCATCCCGGGCCTCAAATCCTGCTCCGGCCTCAAAATAGGAGATACGGTTAGTTAGGCTTCACGGCTGCGAGGCTGGCTTTAGTTAAGAGATTAGAGAAGAGACGTGGCAAAACATAAATTACATACATACACTTTTCCCCACATCAAACAGTGTTGTTGTGTGATTAACAAAATGGATTTTATGTCCAAAAACAATTGTTTTCTTGCTCCTTTTTTATCAGATTATCAGGCAAACGATATAAATGCTCATCAAGAAATATTTACTGGTGTTGTTTGATTGGATAAATCCCCCATTTTTCTTTTTTTTCTAAATCATATATTTTCACAGATTGCAGAAAAAAATACAATTAGTTTGGATATCAAACATCGAACACAGGCAGTGCTTTTATAAAGATAAAATTATTTAAAAGACACAATAGCCTAAATACTAAATACTAAACACTTTATATCGCAAAAAAAATCTACTTTTTTCCCACTGTTTCCTCAACACGTGTCCTTTTTAGGTTCTAGAAATACTATCAAGAGCTCGCTGCTGACCATAATAGCATCATGATTACAAAAATACCATGTCTGTTAGTTCCATATGCTATTCCTCACTGTCTATTTGGTATTTTTCCATTTCCCTTATTGCTGCTATCTACATGTCTGTAGAATTGGATTTCCCCCCCTTTTTTTTCTATGGCGTCTAAAAGCAGATGATGGAAAACAATGGATCAGAACCGTCTCTGAGTTTGTCTTTCATAGCTGACATTTTCTTAACATCCTTTTTTTCTGCCAACTCCATTCGACTTAATTGTCTTCTCTTTCTCTTTATCTCAGCTGCTTTGGCTCTTTTCCCTGGTTTCTCCTCACTCCAGGTGACATTTTCTGGCCTCCACACATTTCTTTCTCTCTGCCTCAGCTCCTCTTATTATTTCCATATATGGCTCTTTCTCAAGATGTAGTAACTGCCCACTTTTTGGACATTTACCAGATTTGGATGCAATGCTGAATGAACAAGTACTTTGACTAAACACATTTGGAGGCTTTCCCTTCTTTTGTGCTGTTTTCTCTGACGCTGATTAGACAAGGCAGAAAACTTGAGCAGTTATTAAATGAACATCAGTCTGGATGCAGAGTGTCTTTGCCAAAGTTTCATCCAGACTTTGTGACAGTTTCATCTCTCTCGTCCAGGTCTCCTTCAGCGTGGAGGCTCGTGCTCGCGGTTGCCCCAAACAAAAGAAAAAAACCTTTGTTATCAAACCCGTGGGCTTCAAAGACTCCCTCTCCATCACCGTCACCTTTGAGTGCGACTGCAAGTGCCAGGCCAAAGCTCAGCCCAACAGCCCCAAATGTAGCCAAGGCAACGGCACCTACGAGTGCGGCATCTGCCAGTGCTACCCGGGTCGCCTCGGGCCGCACTGCGAGTGTGCGGAGGGCGACTATAACCCCACAGAGCAGGACCGCTGCAGTGGGCCCGCAGGAACCGGAGGACCTCAGTCTGCGATCTGCAGCGGCCGCGGAGACTGCGTGTGCGGACAGTGCGTCTGCCACAGCAGCGACTTCGGGAAAGTTTGGGGGAAACTGTGCGAGTGTGACGACTTCAACTGCCTGCGCTACAAAGGAGAACTCTGCTCAGGTAAGGGTCAGGAGCTACAGTGAGAGTGAGGTTCAGTTTTCTTGTGTAATTAATGTGCTGAAGGAGTTTAGGCTAAAATAGTAGGCCCGAAGATGATTAATTGATTGAAAGAAGTTAAGGAATAGTTGTTCAAATGTTTTCTCAATTCTTGATTTTGTCCAAGATGTCTTCAAATGTCTTGTTTTGTTCAATCATCAGTCTAAAAAAATCAGTTTCGAATTGTATGAAGCACAAAATCTTCACATTGGAGAAGCAGGAACAAGAGAATTATAACATTTTAGTTAGTTAGTTAATTAGTTTTTAAGATCTCCATTAGCTGAAGCAAAGTCACAGCTGTTCTTCCTGGAGTCCAACAGAATTATATATACAAGAAAACAGAAAACATTATAAAAGTAAAACAAAAGCCAAGAGGGCTTTACACTTCCTCACATCTTCATATACACATTATGAGAAACTATGTCATATAACCTTGTGCATTATCCTTTCATTAGTTTAGTCCTTTGGTCTTACTAAGCGAGAATTTATTTTTTGATTATCAATTTATGGATTGTAGTTCTGGTAATCAGTCAACTCATTATCAAGCAAATGTGACCAATATAATGGATCCACTACTTTTCTATGGTGTATATCTGTACATTGAATATATTTGTGACTGAAGGTCAGATAAAACAAGGAATTAGAAAGCACAAGTTTGCGATTTTGCCAATTCTGATGTTTATTTCTAATGGTTTCTGGCTATAAACATCAAAGTTTCTGTACAAGATGTGATGAAATCCACTTTTTAACTTTATGAACCCCAAGAAGTTTTTTCTCCTCTCCCATTTTTATTAACTGTGGACTTTTTTTCCCTCTGCGATATAAAGTCCTGCACCTCCATTGAAAAGGCTCAACACTAGCTAGAAGCAGAGAGGACACAAAAATGTTCAATTTCTTGAATTATTTCAATTAAATGTTCAAAACCTGGACTTAACATGGACAGCATTTTTCCAGGTTTTCTCAGGTGTTACCCATGAAAATCCAAAAATGGTTGCTCTATGTTCTATGGATATATTACAACTTAGATTTTTGCAATACTTCATTTTTATACTCGTCTCTTATCTGCATTGTGTACACAGCCTGCAGTTCAACCGAAAAACCACAGAACTTTTGTCACAACTGTTGGTTGCAGCCGAGTCACCAGTGGCCTTCTGGTTGCACCAACTGGGATCACACATGTTGAATTTCATAAAATGAAGAGCAGCATGTATGTTTTCTAAATGACACAAGAAAGCAATGTTGATATAATACCACAACTGTTCTGGTTAAGTTTCCCAACAAAACGACACGTCACAAATGAGTAATTTCTGGATTTTTGTTGCAAAGTTAGAAATAAGATGATTCACAAGGTTTTATTTTTTTTCAGTCTCCGGCTTGATAAATGGTTTAATTTGGGGGATTTTTTTAGATGTTGTAACTTTGTAAAGTCATCATTGTGAGGTTGCCAGCTCCAGAAGTGCTCAGCACCAGCCAAAAAATAGTCCTACACGTATCCAACGTCTAGTTTTTTAATGCTAAGCTAACCTGTTGTTGCTGTAGCTTTGCATTCAGCAGACGGACATGAGGATGGTTTTGATTTTCTCAGCCAACTCTAGTTATTTCTTTGAAGTTTTCTTCACAAATGAGTAGCTTGTGGACTGTTGCAAGTTAGAAATAAGATGATTCACTGTCTTTTTTTTTATTTTTTACAGTCTCTGGCTTCATAAATGGTTTTATTTGGGGGATTTTTTAGATGTTGTAACTTTGTAAAGTCATCATTGTGAGGTTGCAGCCAAAAAATAGTCCTACACGTAGCCAACGTCTAGTTTTTTAATGCTAAGCTAACCTGTTGTTGCTGTAGCTTTGCATGTAGCAGACAGACACAAGGACGGTATTGATTTTCTCAGCCAACTATTCCTTAGACGTTGTTTTCACATCAAACACAACCCTGTATGAGAACAAGTAAAAGGTGAAAGAGGTTAACATAGCCCACTAATTCCATGAATATTGTGTACGCTTGTGGTAGAGTTTCAGAAAAAGCGTGTACCTTTGGGGATGTGGTTGGCAGTCCTTTTCACCACGCTGACTTGCCACCCACCTCATCTGGGAAGAATTAGGTACAATAACAACAGCTCTCCCCTCTGCCCGGGACATGGGCTCCATTCACAATAAACACATGGCGTGGTGTGTGTGCGCCATGTGTGAGTGGAAGCTCAGGTTGTGTGTTTGTGTCAGCCAAGCCAAGCTCTTGGACCGCCGAGGTCAAAAGGATTCGCGCACAAAAAACGTTTCCTCCAGTTTGATGTTAGTTTTCTCCGGTCAGATGGGACTGTGTAATTTCTGTACTGCGGTTGAGATTTTGAAACAGTGGGGATGAGTTTGCGTTCAGTAATCGTCAAGAGCTTTAACCCAGAACCTCACAATCCTCCTCCTCATTTAGTGTTTCAAAACAGACAGTATGTCATTGAGTCAAAACACATGATGGTACCCTGAGGATGTTGGTAATTGAGATCTTACGAATGACTTCTCCTTGTGGAATTTAGCTGTGCAAAGTGTTGCACTGCACAGAACAATGCTGCCACTTTGTTTGTTTTAATTACCAGCAGGCATTACAGGACAGGAACTTTCACCAAATTAGAGGTACATGTATATAAAAATGAGGATTCAGGATTGTTTATTTGCTGGAGAGTCAGTCAGTTTTTCTTCTCGGTGTCATTCAATATCTTGTAATTAGTTTTGGAATCAAAGTGATTCAAATCAAAAACATCGTTTGACAATTTGGCAGCAATTTACAGCTTTCTGGCCCAGAGTCTGAGGAGATCAGTACCACACTCGTCAGTTCAAACTCTGTTTCAGGCGACAGAAATAACAAATATATCTATAGAATCACATATTAACAAACTAAACATTAACAACATCAAATATTAGCCTCTATAAAAACAGCACAAGCATGACCAGAAGTAGAGAGAACAAAAAATAATGTCTTTTTTGTTCAATATAACAAGTTAGAATGCTACAAATTCAAAAAGAAAGTTGATTTTTGTTTATTTTATTTTTTTATTAAAGAACAAAGAAAAGCTGAATCAGCATGTACAACAATTTTCTAAGTGTCCACATGTGGTACCATTACTGGAAAAAAAGTGGGCTTAGTATGCTATATATAGTCGACTTTTTAAATTTTGACTACCTTTACAAACAAAGCACTTTTTCTCATTACTCTGCATTCTGCAAAACTCCAAAGCGATATTTCACCATGCTGAATGTATCGTCCAACAACTTGCTCCTCCTTTTACCGTTCTGGAGTCATGCTGTATTCATTTGTTTGCTCAAGTATGTTTTATTTTGATCTCATTCCCTCTAATTTGTGTCCATAGTTTAAGCTCTGTGCAAACACAGCCTGCAGTTCAGCCAAATAGTCTCTGAAATGATGTCACATGACTGTTGAGTTGAGGTGCTCATGGTTTGTCAGTTTTGCAGAAAAGCGAATTCAGTGCAAATGTTTTTTTTGGGGGGGAATTTCTAAGTGAGATATGTAGAACTACAGCTTTAAACTCAAGCCTTGTCCACACGTAGCAGGGTTTTTGTAAAACCGAATATCCTCCCCCCTCCGTCTAGAAAAAACTAACGTACACACCATCTCGTTTTTAGAAAAATAATTCATCCACATCTAACCGCATGAGTGCGTTGTTAAGCACGTTCATGTTCTACATGAGGATGTAATAACTCCAACGACAGGAGTGATGACCGGGACATACAGAAATTGTCACGCCATTCCTCCAAGAGCACGATTTTAAAGTTCTCCCACCAGCTGGCAGTGTGTCCCGGTCTGACCCAAAACCAGCGTTGGTGTCTTTGACGGAGAACAAGCCTCAGACGTGGAATGGCAAGGTGGCGGAAAATAACCGTCCTTAACGCCGTCCTACTGTCATGTTCTTGTACGTGGAGCGGTATCTGGGCCTGGACCAGAGACAACACCAACACAGTTCTGAGGGCGTCCACGCTGTTTCCAAATGTAAACACAGGTCGCATATGTGATGTAAAGAACTTATTTAGTCGCAGGCAGTGATGTTTCAAAACCTAAATGTAGACGCATAAACGGAGGACTCGCAAATCTTCACTTTGGTCGGAGGTTTTTGAAAGAATCGTTTTTGATGTCGTAAATCTGCGTTTTCGTGTGGATGACAGGCCACATCGTAGAGAAATATCCTCATTTTGTAAGATACCCTGCTACGTGTGGACAAGGCCTTAGATTTGGTTAATTTATTCTGATGGAACTGCATGTCACTGATGATGACTTAAAGGATTGTCAGGAAGATGAATATCCAGCGACTCTTTCAGTTTTACAGTTTCTAGCTCAAGCAAATCGTATAATTTTGGTGAGTTCTGAAAAGACAACACGCCTTTCAAACCTACTGGCAGGATTTGTGGTTCAGAGGGTTGAAGGAGCTACAAACTGGTTGCATCTGCTTTCATTTGGTAACGAACCATTACAAACATGTAACACAACAAAAGCTTTTCTTATTCTGCCTGCACTGCATGGACCATGCTTGGCTTAGCATGCAGAGCAGGAAGAAAGCAGCCAGTCAGCGTCTGTCCAAAAGCCCCAAATGCACCTGCCAACACATGTAAAGATCACTTATTAACATGGTTTTCCTTCTTTGTTTAATCCGTGCAAAACCAACAACTGTGAGCATAGCCAGAGTCTTAAGGTGAGTTAATCTAATCCAGACCTCATCCCTACCTAAGAGTCAGACCCAAACGTGGTGCCATTCTTCAAATTTAACTCTCAAAACGAAGCTGGATAAATATTTCCCTTATTGCTGAACTATTTTACTAAACATTAAAATGTCAGAGCCGGGTTAAGAATCACATTCATGGAGTCACATTTTTACAAGCCTCCTGTTGAGATTGCTCCACTTCATTTAGGAAATTCCTCATTATTACATATTTACAACAGGTATTGAGTTTGCTTTGGGAATATTTTAATTGCTAATTGCATAATGCCATGTTTTGGCAGTCGACTGTTTTCCTGCCTTCATTACATCATCACATCTCGTATATCACTCAGCCTCCCCTCTCGCCGCTCTCACTCAGAAATGTTTTGCTGTACTCCCCAAAGCCCATAGCGTAACATGAAAATGCCTTTCTCCTTACTCATTGGCTGTTGTGGTCTAATGAGGCTAAAAATAAACCCATTTTTGGTCAGAAAAGGGCCAAGTGGAAGAGTTTGGGAAGTGTTCTGGGAGTATGTGTGCGCAGAACACGGCCTGCTGTTGTCTTGAAATACCTTATTCAGAGTGAGGGCCATTCTTCCTCGGCCACAGACGGGTCTAATTAAAAGCCAGCGGTCCTGTGGTCAAGTGATAATGACAGTTTGTTCACGGATCATCCTTTATCCAGTCAGACTATCCCGAGCAGCTTCCTGTCTCATTGTTTATCAGGGCATTGTTTTTTTGCGGCGACGCGCCACAGTGTTTTCTGCACTGTCACTCTTTGTGGCGCTCGCACGCAATTACACAGATACACGAGGAATAACAACAAGCCAGTGTGCACAAATTCCCTCACACATGCGCTTGAATCACGCTGCCAAAAATAAAAGCGCTGCAGACACCACAAAGCACACAATGAAACAGGCTACGGCAGTTTGTGAAACATTACTAACCACTTCTGCTTTCCAGTGTTTCCAGTCTTCTGTCCAAAACTTCAGTCGTACAAAACCGCTAAATGTCCCGAAGAAAATACCGCTCGCTGTTCCTACTGAAACATTAGACCGTAACACTTGGAATTAATGTAAGCACATTGTTACTATTACCGTGTAATGCTTGACTTTAACAAGGACAGCATGTTTGAATATGTGAGCGCTGAAGCCTCGGAGCTTCGAGGCCCACGAGCAGGTTTGAACAGCACGTGATTTTTTAAAAATAACCACCAAGATGACATCATTTATCAGAGCCATAAAGCTAAAAGAACCGAAACAATTGGAGTAATTTCAACTTTTACTCTGTCCTTGAACTACTCATCTGGGAAAACTTAACTAAATCTAAGCTCAGAGTTTTTGTTTTATTGTCGAAATCACTTCATTCTACATGTTGATTTAAGAAAATACTAAAAATCAATCATTTTAACGGACCAGATTCTTAAAAAAAAAAAGAAAAAAAAAGAACGTTATCCATGACCTTGCAGTGACAAAAATGCTGTGATTTTTCAGTTGAACTGCAGGCCGTGTTTTTACACAATAGAGATGGGAGACAATTATCATAACATAATGAATGTGTAAGTAGTAAAACATCTATAGCATGTGGAGCCGCCCTTTTTCATTTTTTAGTTGTGGACACATTGAAAAATGCTGTACATAATGATTAGGTTTTTTTTTTTTTCAATTTTTACGAAATAATAATTCAATTCAATTCAGTTCAATTCAATTCAAATAACTTTGTTTATCCCCTAGGGCAGGGGTGTCCAATCCTGGTCCTCAAGGGTCACAATCCTGCATGTTTTAGATGTCTCCCTCTTCCAACACACCTGATTCAAATGATCAGATCATCATCAAGCTCTGCAGAAGCCTGATAACGATCCTGATCATTTGAATCAGCTGTGTAAAACATGCAGGATTGTGGCCCTCGAGGACTACGATTGGACACCCCTGCCCTAGGGGCAATTCAAAAGCTCACTGAGTATTTAAAATAAAGACAGAAAAAAAAACTGGAAAAAAAAAGGAAATTAATAATTAAATTAGTTTCTTTATATATTTTTTTTTTATAATTGCTGTTAGTATAAATTTGTCATACTGAAACAAAATACATTCTTGAGTGCTGTTTCCATGTTCGTACAAGACTTCTTACTGCAGTGAAAAATGAACTCACAGTGAATTTAACTGTAACAAAGACTTCCCACGAACCACTTGGGGTTCAGACGGTTAAAAGCAAAGTAGAGGAAAACACAGACGAGGGTGACACCAGCTTGTGGCTCTCTCAGTCATAACCACTTAACAAGCAGCGGTCAGTCACTACAAAGTCATGCTGACCACTCAAACATGGTTCAGACCCACTTAACTTTATTTAAAGTCTGGTGAAGTCCCAAAACATTTTTCAAAGATTCTCCGTGTGTAATAACACCAAGTCTTGAGATCAAATGTTTCAATCAAGCCTACGCTGAATTTTGTAGAAAATAGCGTGGAATAAGGTTATTTCAACAACCGAGCTACTTGAAGGGGTTAGAACAGGAGTGATGAGGGGTCCACACTTGCTTATCACACTATAAGAAACAAATATGAACTTATATCGACATAGCATACTTAAGCTATTTAAAACAAATAGTAAGTAATGAAAATTTCTCCTGTCGCGTTATTTGTTCTCTTCATGTTTCACCATTTTTCTTCACATGTCGCAATTCCTTTCAAAGAAAAATAAGCTATAATAATAATGTATGCTGCAGTGATGCACGATATTAAAATTTCAGGCCGATACCGATATCCGATATTAAGATTTCTGATATTGCGATAACCGATATTACCAATGTTGATATTTAATTTTTGTTCGCATTGAAAAATGAGTATAAGTGAGCACTGTGAGAACGTGAAACTATTCAAAAGAAGCTCATACTAAAATTAGACCACATAGTCTTCTTTATTGGATAACAAAAGTAAAACATTTAAACATATTTTAACATATTTAGTGTTCAAGTCCAGGACCATTTAAATAAAAACATCTGTGAAATAGCAAAACGTAGCATCATACATAGAGACGAAGTTAGACAATCATCAGCTTTTCACATCAGCTAAATTTGTTCATCAGACCAATATCGATATATCGGAAAAAACACTAATATCGGCCGATACCGATGTGGTCGTCGATATATCGTGCATCCCCAATATGCTGTTTTAACTTTGTCAAGTAAATGTTAACGTGGTCTTTTTTCCGTTACAGGTCACGGTGTGTGTAACTGTGGCTTCTGCCAGTGTGCACCAGACTGGCAGGGTGAGAACTGTAACTGCTCCAGGCGGACCGACACCTGCATGTCCAACCTGGGCCTGCTGTGCAGTGGCAGAGGCCAGTGCATCTGCGGGGCCTGTGAGTGCACACAGCCAGGAGCCTACGGGGCAACATGCGACAAATGCCCCACCTGCCCCGACGCCTGCACCATGAAGAAGTGAGTCTGCAAACACATGAGGTTTTGTGCAGAGTTGTTCAATCCCGTGTCCGGAAGGTTGTTTGAAATGATTCGATTCCCTCGTTGGTGTGTTTTAGGGAGTGTGTCGAGTGTAAGCACTTCAAGAGGGGCAGGCTGTTTGAGGACAACACCTGCTCTCGCATCTGCAAGGATGAGATCGTGCTTGTGGATGACTTAGGTGAGACACCCAGCTGACCAACACTACAAGACTTTGAATGTTGGAGGCAACTTCTAATAAGGCAAAGTTGCATCCATTGGTACTATTAATGGTGAATAATAATTCCCTCAGGCTTAAAGGTGCTGAGGATTTCTGAGACGATATTAATGAAAACAAGTTGGATTGCCTGACTGTGGAAAAGCACCATCAGCTATATGATTTTTCCAATGTGGCCAAAAAAAATCCGGTAATAATGATTAATAAACAATTTCAATCAGCCATTATTTACAAAAAAAAAGTCATGAATAAAAGCCAACATCATCCAGGCTGAAGTTAAAGTTGTTGAAGAGTTGGAAGAATCCATTTGAGGGATGATTTTAACGCAATCCTGGGGGATTTTTGCTCAGCAGTGGTAAATGCTAAAGAAGTGTGAAGTCTGTAAATTTCTTGGTTACATAGCAATATCTACTCGAAGTCTGCTGTAACTTTAGCCACCATAAACTACTGCTTATACCCACAGACTGTCTGCTTCGTGGATGACTGTGTTGAGTTTGTAATTTGGCCTTTGCCATCTTGGTGTTTTGAAACCACTTGTATCAAGAGAGGAGTGGATCTGACTGAGAACTCGAGGACAGGAGCCCATACAACTCATCCTAGAACATATCTCGCCTTATCGTCTGTTTTACTGTACGTGGGACCATAATTTATTAAATTTACACCATGCCGTACTGACAGAGAACTGAAACGAGCAGTTGAGGCCATAAAGTCATTCAGAACTTTCTTCTGAGGTAAAAAATGAAGGAAGAAGTAGAGTTATTTTTTCATTAACTTCTATACAATCAGACTTCTGTTTGCAATCAGAGGAGTCGCCCCCTGCTGGCCATTAGAAAGAATGCAGGTTTGCCTTGGCTTTACTTTTCAGGCTTGAAAGCTACGTCTATCAGTCTATGGTCGTACCAAGCCATGGTGTTTAAAATCTGAAAGTAAATTCATGAAGTTTGCAAAATTTGCTTGAAAGCAGGCTTTAAAAGAATTATAAACGTTTAGATGTTTGAAACAAGACAAAAAAATCTATGATTTTATCAACAAAAACAAGGGACTAGATATGCATCATGACTAACTGATGAACCATTTCCTCTTCATTGTTCACACAGAGTTCCACGACACAAATGCTGTGAACTGCACCTACAAAGACGAAGACGACTGCGTGGAGCGTTTCCAGTACTATGAGGACGCCAGTGGCAAATCCATCCTGTTTGTTGTCAAAGAACCAGGTGAGAGAGATCCATCCGACCCAACACTTATTCAGTCATATTTTTATATTTGCTTATAGATCAAGTGAGTACATATAACATGAAAGAGATCACGTGCAGCAACAAATTTACAGAGGATTGCACCCAAATCAGCTCTTCAGTGTTGTTTTTGGTTTAAACATTTTTTTCAGCTAATAAAACAAGTTTGTACTGCTGACACAGAACCAGAACAAACAAGGACTTAATGCTGGTGATCATAGTGAAGCATTTAGTAGCTATGGAGCCAGCTATCTCAAGAATCAATGGAAACCAAATTAAGAATTAATATTAGAGGGGCACCACTATAGCTCACCCGGTTGAGCTGGTGTCCCACGTACAGGGGCTGTAGTCCCCAACGTGGAGGTCATAAGTTCGAATCCCACTCATGGCCCTTTTCTGCATGTCATACCCCCATTCTTCTCCCCCACTTTCCTGTCTCTCTCTCTACCACACTGTCAAATAAAGGCAAAAAGGCCACACACAAAAAAGAGTGAACATCAGACTTAACTATGTTCCGGGGCTAGAAAACAACTCCACACGAAGGCTAATGTTGTCCCGTTACTGGTTGATTGCAAACCTGTTACCCATAATGACTTTATAAGGTGGTGATGTGTCATAGTTGTGTTTACAATTTGTCCTAAAGAGGCTAAAAAAATCTGTTATTTCTGCTGTAATGACAATATAGTTCGGAACACACAAGGAGGAGTTGTAATAACAGATGTAGTTAATGGAAGTGTTGAACACATGACACGAATAAATCAATAACCACCAATGCATCACCATCACCTGTGAAATTTGTGGCACATTTCCTTTGAAACTTGTGTTTCACTTCCCCCAAGAACAAGTTGTCACTTCCCTAGCTGCCTGCTCTTCATCTGCTCGTTAAGTGGCCGAACAGAAAGAGCGTTGGGCGGTAAAACAGCCTTTAATGGCCAAGATTGCCCGCAGAGAAAGTCTGTCCTTGGGCTTCCTTTAATGAATGTGTGTGTTTAATTTAGGCACAACTGGGTATCAGAGACGTACACCACAATTTGCCTTGAACACGGTGCACCCTGCCGTGTCAAAGAGGGTTGTAAACAGCTGCCCAGCTCCTCTAGAAACCCGCTGACTCTACATATCCTCAATAGGGGAAGGCAGGAGAGGGAGAGCGAGGAGACTAAGTAAGCAAAAGAAAGGCAAGGAACGATTTGTTGGGGAAAAAATAAAACCATAAAGCTGTGTTATGCAAGAGAAGAGATGGAGCCAAGATGGGGAACATTCACCCCTTTAAAGTTGACCAGGCATTTTTCTTATTTAGAAGTTAATCAATCGTGTTGAGGACATAATCTTGGACCTGGTATGGTTCATATATGAGCAGTAAAGGTCGGGGTTAAAAGGATCAAAAGGGTCAGCTGAGGAGCAGGAAATAGAGGCGAGCACGAAAGAGAGAGAGAGGAAGAGGAGAGGAGCTTTGATGTTGGCTGTAAAAAGTTCACCTCACTTGGTTACCAAACACCACCGTCCACATGCATATGAGCACGCAATCGCACGCTCAGACAATGGTTAGATACAGTGACGCACATTCGCTCCTGCAAACAAACAAATGACTGTTAGCTGGAAGTCACTGATACAATCAGATAATCAGGTGACTACTTGTGAAGTTGGTTGCTCATCATGACAACCCCGCAGACCGTGATCGTCTGATGCTGCGGTTCTTCTCAGCCTTATGGCATTGTTTGGCTCACTTGGTTTTCTAATTTTACCGTCTGCGTTCACACTTGCTGCTTTCATGTCTGTTACAGCCAAAGAATGTTTTTTGTGGTAAAAACACCCAAACAGGGTTGAACAATTAATCATTTTTCAAGCTGTGTTTTAGCAGATTCCAACAACTGCAATTTAGGTCACAGTTAATGCAACGTGTCTGACCCAGTGTTTAAACTGTTGTGTCAAAGGTATCACAGATTCCTGCCGACCTCCTTGTGTGACACTTGGACGGTAATGCTCCATCATATGTTTTCAGTCTTTTACACAGTGAATAGTAACAGACTCCAGAATCAAATCGTACTGGACAGTTTCCTCAAATCTTTCAGTCCTATATCCATAGCTACCTCAAATGGCAAGTCAGCGACTCACAGGAAAACATTGTCAAGCATTTAGCAGCTGAAAAGCCAGAGACTTCTAACAGGTGTTGGTAGGGACCCAATATTGGACTTCGATCCATCAGGTGGCCAAAATGATGACTCCAAATGTTTTTTAGTGTTGCTCCGTGTCTTCTGTGTCTCCATCTGCAAACTTAAAAGCCTCTTTCTGCTGCCAACGAGTGACCAGATATCAGTTGCTGCACGTTTATTCAAGTTAGAAACAGTCAATACTCAGTTAAACTGCTTTATTGGGGCTGTGTAGGCGTTGTTTGATCAGATTTAATTGAGTTCTGGTAATGTTAGCAAACGACCTCCCAGCGGTCATCACATCTTGATTAGAACACTTCTAAACTCTGACTGGACATTCAGCTTTTCCCACTTAGTTCTGCTCGCTTCAAAAGAGGAAGAAGACCACAGACAAAACCGACAATCTCTCATCTGAAATGGCACAAATTGTCCGAAGTTTTGTAAGATGCTGACTGAGAAAAAAAGATTTTCAGGGTTTCTCGGGAGCCATAATTTAAAACCTTGACTTGCGTTCTCTTTGCCTCAAAAGGTTGGCTTCATGTCCCTGTTGAAGTTTTTGTAACAAGACTGTAGTTGGGGAAAGGGGGAAAAAAGCCCTTGGAGAGCCAATTAAACCAAGAAAAACTAGAGGTCAAATCAATCAGTGAAGTACAGGGAGTGTTGAGATGATGACTCGTTTCCTCCTGCGAGCGACTTCTGTTGTAGGCGTAAAATGAAGAATGACTCGGCGGCGCTCGGCCCATTGCTTCCCGTCGGCTTACCCAGAAACATATTTTGGTGGAGAAAGTTTTCCGGAACGGCTAATGATGGGAAAAATGACCCAGGAGAGCACAACAAGTCTTATTCCATTCCGGTGATGGAACCGTTCATGTTAATGACTCTTTAAAAGAGAGTTCTGTCAGTCATGTAGCCTGTGCAAATCAGATGCCTGTTGAGTTTTGCCAAGACCGCAACGAGGGGAGAGAGATTTGTGGCCTGGCTGTAAGAGGTTACTATTTTCCACTTCAGCCCATCCTCCTGTCTGCTCTTTGGTATTTAACAGTCTGTTCAGCGCTGTTTTCTATCGCTTTCTCAGATCTGATCACCATTGGTAAGCATCTGTCCACACAATTCAGCCACTTGTTGACAACAACCATTCTGAATCCAGTTGCAGCAAATGCGACTTTAAATCCATGTGACCAAAGGGAAAAGGCAGGGAGGAAACTGGGTTATGAAATCAGTGGCTTATCTTCCTCTGTGTGCCCGCTGTGTGCTCACTCCTTTATCTCCTTCCTCCTTCCACTCAGACTGCCCCAAGGGTCCAGACATTTTGGTGGTGCTTCTGTCGGTGGCAGGAGCCATCTTGTTCCTGGGCCTGGCTGCTCTGCTTATCTGGAAGCTGCTGGTTACCATCCATGACAGGCGGGAGTTTGCCAAATTTGAGGAAGAACGTGCTCGCGCCAAGTGGGACACGGTGGGTGGATTTAGCATGACGTGGCATGAAAGTGCCCGGAAATTGTGTATTTTGGAAACTGCAAGTGTGTTGATTTTTTTAATAATAAGATAAAAAGAAATGACTAGTCAGCATTTAATTGGACAAAAAAAAAACACCTGGAAATCTTCTTATATACGCTTTGCACACACTCAGATACACAAACACACACACACACACATACACACACACAACAGGCCACACACGCAGACTCTCGCTCCCGTTTTCTGAAGATGGTTTTTATTATTTTTGTGGCGTGCTGTTCCTCCCTGCAGAACAAAAAGCAGTGAACGGAAGGGCTGGGTTTAAATTAGCTAATCAGCCTTTACTGGTAATGGGCCTCTTTTTGTGGCCTCAAAAAACACACCCAAATCCCACAGATCTCAAACCACAAAGAACCACAGCAGGTTTAAGATGTTCACCGAGGAGGGGAAGTGAAAACAGAAGCCACACGTTCAGTGTTATATGTCTGACATGCAAGGAAACTCTCCAGAAACAAATGGATTGGTGATGAAACTGAATGGGAATTATAGGTGTTTACTTACCTTTATTGACTAGATGCCTTTAAAGTGCCTATTTTTTTAAACTCATTTTCTATCTATGAAACTCACCTTAACTTCTCTTTGTGTGTATTCACCCAACAGGGACACAATCCTCTTTACAAAGGAGCCACATCTACCTTCACAAACATCACATACAGAGGAAAAGACTGATGCTACTGAACAAAGACCAAAGGATGAAACAATGGACTTTTTTAGTCGTCCTTTGCGAGAAAGGCAACGAATCATGTGCAGGCTTCTACTGTCACAAGACAATAATGAATAATTATTTGTTTGTAAATATGTAGAAATGATTCCGAGGACACATTTTATCAGGGATTTTGTCATAAACGCCCACCAATACTACACTGATAAATACTGTTTTGTGTGATTGACTGAGATTTGTTGAGAATAAAAGTTTGGTTCACCCCGATTGTCTGCATCACCACAGTATTTATCTTTGCCGGAGTATCTGCCTCATGCATTGACAATCACTAAAATCCTACAAGATGGGGATTGTGTGAGCATAAATAGATATGTTTTGGGATTTCAAATATCTACTCCTGAGACTTTACCTTCCCCGTGCAATGATCGAAAAATGCAATTCATCTGTTCACAACATGCAGAAATTGCATTTTCTTCCCAGTTACCCCAGGAGTACCTTCAGACGTTGCCAGTATTGACAGTCTACATTATTTCTGACCGCTAGTGGAAAATACTGGCAGCGAGACAAACATTTCCTTGGCGAGTAAAAACCAAAACTATCCCCGAGACTGTATACCGCTGAGGCCGAGTCGGAAAATATACATATAGAAAAGAATGGATGTGTGTGGACTGATCCTTCAGGTCAGTGGAGGAACTGAAGGCCAGATAATGTTACACAGAACAAGCTTCATTTCCTGATCACAATGTTGGGATTTCCTGTTTGTGGAGCCCAGTGGGACTGCAGTGAGATAAAACCGTCCTTACTTCAGTTATGACGTTCTGAAAACGTGATGTGATTTATAGGCTAAACTGTTAATGTACTGAAAACTTGTGTGCTGTTCCATAATGAATATTTTAAGATAATAGTTTTAGACACATCTGATTGCAAATGATGGGAAACTAGAGCAGCATATTTATTGTTTTTTGATATAATAAGCAAATGATTATTGTCTTTAAAGGTACAACAGTGACTAATTTATGCTGTGTTTTTGTTTTAAAATGTTGAAAAATGAAATTGAACGTCTCTCCATGAAACTAAATAACAAACTCAGACAATCAGAGATCTGGTTTCCTTCCATGTGTATTGTTTAATAAGCTATTATCATAACTTGCTCACATTTTCTGTAACAGTTTGCTGCCTGCTCAGGATGCACAGCTTCATCTGCTCACATCAATGCATGAGCACAAATGGTTGGGTTTGTACTTGAAGAAGTTTCATATTCAAATTGAATTATACCAGAATACACACAGCAATGCAGGAACAAACAAAAGAACCACATAGAAATGTAACCCACTTGAAGTGATGACTAACATGTGGCTACTAACTTACTGCAGAGCTTTTTCAGTGCTATTCACTTCTTCCATCTTCTGGACTTCAACTGTAAGTGCAGCCTGCTGGTCTTTGAGTGTACTTCACCTTCTCAAAACAGCACAAATGACACCCCATGAAATACACCAGATGAGCCATTCCAGGTGAATTACACTCTTCGCATGGGGCAGTGTAATTACAGTTTGAAGTGGAAGAGGTCAAAACTGATGAGTAATGATGGATGACTTGACTGCATGAAGCCTGATTTAGATCACTATCAAGAAATAAGCAAGTCATGAGGAGTTTATGTGACTGGATTTGTTAAGCTTAAAGCATCGTCAGTCATAGAACGCTAGAATAACTCACATACGGGCTGCATACATTAACCTATATGGCAGCAAATTAGCTGAGGTTTTCCATGGTGTCTTTAATCATCACCTCAGGTTTAAAAGATAAATCCTGCTGATTTATGAGTTGAATCTCTGAGCTCTCCTAGTGTTCATGTGTGAGGGCGACTATCTTCCCTGTGAGGCTACGCGGCTCGACTATAAGCAAGAAAATCTCATTTAAAAAAAAAAAAATGAAGCCACAGATGACAAGAGAAAGGTGAGGATGCTAGCATGTCAGCTAGGGCTGTAGCCAGGAACAGAAATGTCCACAACTTAACTTAATTTAACTTAGTTCAACTTAGCTTAGCTTAACTTAACTTAACTTAACTTAACTTAACTTTATTGTCCCCTGAGGGAAATTTGCTCTGCATCCAGGCTACCATTTGATAAAAAATCATTCCAAACAGCTCTGGATAGACATGTCTGACCCCGTGATCTGGTGTCCCAAAATAATCCTCCAACTTTGTCAAACCTTTCAGGAAGAGTGAGACGACATTCCGCACGCCAGCGTTGACAACTTCATTAAATTTATGTGCTGCACATGTATGTCTGACTTTTTATTTCTGGTCCGTGACCCAACTCTCAGTCTGTCCATTATCATTTCCAATACAAAGCATACTTGGTTGTTTCATGACATTAGAACAAGAAGAATTTATTCAGCGATGTTAAAAAGAATGGATACATTTTTTTTTTAATTATTACATGCTGGGGCTATGTTTTTGTTGAGCATATTTCATTTGTTTAAATCTGATCTAAACGTATGTTAGAGCTCATTGTCAGAAGGTTTGAGTTCACCCTCAGAAACAGTGACCTCTAGTGGCACGCAGCCTACATGAACCACATAGTTAAAACTGCAGCTCAAAGGGCAGCGAAGTTGATGAAAGTACACCAGCCCATCACTGTTGACCCAGACAGGGGTTTTTAACTTGCTGATAAAATTAATTACTTCCTGGGAGTTAACGAGCTGTGGATTGCTGACTCTCTGTCCTGACAACCATGTTCTGTTTATTCTGTTAGACTGAGACAATTTAATCCATAAAGCTCTTTTCTGACTACAGTGACTTCAACAAACTTCACCAAAGTATAACCCAAGAACAAATCTCATTAATGGTCATAATCATCATATATTTACTGCATTTTCAGATTTATTATGTGTCGAATAAAAACAATTAACTGTGACAACTCATATGCAAATGAATGTCTGTAGGAACTCTAAATAAATGTGACGGCTCATCGTGCCATTGATTCAGAATGGGAAATAGAGTTGTAATATGAAGAAAAATATGGAGTTGTCATGAAAAGGCCCATTTTTGAGTCATTAATGTAAAAAAATAATGATAAAGCAAAAGTCAACTAGTGATATTTTCTGAACCATGTACCAAAAAAAATGCATATCATGATAAAAAATAAAAAAAAAACTATGGCATACTTTCTAAATGAAATACTTGGTCACAGAAATATAAAAGAAAGTTCTTTTTTTTATGTTGATTTATTAGGCAGGTATGACAAGCTGACAACTGTTTTTCTTTTACATTTTGGAATATTTTTCATTTTCAGACCCCACTTTGCAAACTAGAAAAACAATGAACTGTTACCTTATTATCCTCACTGAATTCATTTACTTATTGGAAGAGATCCATGAACTCTTAAGGAGTTACTGTAAATACACAAGTGCAGCTTGTGGATTTGGTTTTAAAGGCCAAATTTATTCCATGTGTAACACAAAGCAAGCGATCCTACCAAACCATTTCCACAGTCATCATGAAAATACATTTACCACTAAAGTCTTGCATACATCAGAACATCCGATTAAAATTAAAGACATACAAGTTTCTCACTAGAAAAATCCCACTATCTAACAGATTTGTTCATGGTTGTACTATGCTGATGTCATCCTAATTTAAACTTAATTACCATGTTAAAATATATGTGTTCTAAGTTTGTTTAAATTTAGAGAGCCATTTTGACAATGCACAACTCTGTTCTAAATGAATATTTTTTTGTTTTTGTAATACAACTGGTCATATCTGCATGATCAGTTTAGAAAGGGAAGCAAATATGTGAAGCAACAACTTTCCTTTCATTTCTGTGACCAAGTATTTTATATTAACAAGTATTCTGTATGTTTTGTTTTGTATAAGTGCGACTACATATGGTTCAGAAAGTTTCACGAGTTCACTTCATTATCATTTTGTTTTTGTTATGTGTGCTCAAAGATGGGACTTCTCATGACAGCTTCATTTATGTTTTTGCATATTTTAACTCACTCATAATCAAAGTCGATCTGATCTACTTGTCAAGATTGTTAATTAATGGCATGATGAGAAATAACTGTGGACATGTCAGGCTTTTATCTTTGCCAGTTCCTGAGATATTCAATAAAGTGCAAAAAAATCTGCAAAAAATGAGGACAGGCAGTAAAAAATGTATTTTATATGTCAAGATATAACTTAAAGGATGTCTTTATAAATATCCTTATTTTATGCGATTAAAAAAAATCAGCAAATCAGATATAGTGGAGTAGAAACGGTGATGATCTGAGACGCAGTGACCCACAGACACTTAAAGTTTAACCCTGATTGTTCTTCTGTGGTGTCATTTTCCAAACATCTCCAATGTGTCAGACTCACTCACTTAACCCGGAGCTCTTTAGGGCCCCTGGAGGTCTGGGGCCCCGCACAAGTTTTCCATTGCGCCCTGTTGGTGATCCAGCCCTGACTACAGGCTGCAGTGTGTTTTTGGGTGGTTCTGACCTGAGGAGCCACATTATCTGTTAAACCAGCGCCTGGGAAGCATCACTTAAAGCTCTCCCCTGAGCTCCGTGCGGCCTTGCTGCGGGGGGTTATGATCTTTTATTCCCAGGTAAAGTATGGACTCTAACAAGGTGACTCCTCCCGGTGCAAACGCTCGATAATGACAATAGAAAGACCGAGTGAAGCAGAGATGTGACAACACTTGTCAGGAGGCTTCAGAGCATTGACAGCTCCCGGTTTGCCCGTGCAGGGGCACCAACACGGACGAGGAAACCCCGAGGATCACGGCCTCCTGTCCGGATGACACCGGCAGGAGCCAGCCACACTGCTCTTTTTAGCTAGCATTAGCTAAGCTAACAAATGTCTTCCCAGAATTCGAAACAATTGTAAATGGATAACTCAATTCAGACAACTTTATTTAAGGCGTGTGGGACTGGGAGCCGCTAAGGAGTTTGCAGTCGCCGGATGGACGGACAACATCCTCTGTAGGATTGTGAAAACTGCTAAAGGTTCTCCAGGTGAGACTTGTACTGTAGCTAATGCTAGCTTGCTACATAACTTGACGCTAGCTAGTTTAGTCAACCTACCATTCAACCTTAGCTGTTAGTTACCATTGACATCCTAGCTGCTATTAGCATTGACCAATTTCTGCTGTTATTTGACACATAATAAGTCGCCACTGAATGACAGCGGCTCGCTTTCCGTTCCTAAAACGTTAGCAACATTTTGATTAGCACAGTTAGCGTTAGCCAAGTTTGGCATTCCTCATCTACTTGTCAGTCAACAACAGTATCGTAACGGTTGTTTCTCCAACTTCCATTAAGTCGGTTTTCGCTGAAACGTCGGTTAAATGTCTTGTCGTTGAGTCCCGGCTTTGTCGTGAAAGTTGGGATGAAGCTAGATAGTCTCTGTGTTTAGGTAATGTTTGCAGAGCAGCATTGTTTTGATGAACAAGTTGACAGGCTTTTTGGTCTGAACACAACATTTAGTGTTAATTAGCTGTTGGTATTTGGAGATTTGGTTTCCAGCCGTTGTCTTTACTGTTCAACGTCTGTCATGAGTCCTCAGATTAATCCATCATTAGTTGATGGACTCCCTGCCAGGTAGGGGAATCCTAATGACAAAATGAAGTCTTGTCCTGCCATTTATGAGAAGCACAAAAATGAGAAGAAAATGTGATAGAATTTTCTCCCCCCTGGTCCTTAATGTCTCTCTGATTTAATTTATCTAATGACAGTAGAGGTTCAGTGGGTCTCCTTAATCATTTAGTTGATTTATCATTTTGAATATTACTTTTAATCAAATTTAAATAGAGCCATTTGAGCATGTGGGAGTTTAACTATGACCAAAGTATTAATGTCATTGGGAGGATTAGACCTTAATAAAACCTTATACATGCATCAGAAGCTTTCTTTGCATTCTTGTCAAGGTTAACCAATTTCTGGTGCTCTGATTAAGTTAATCCTAAAACCAGCAGTGTAAACATGAGTTTTAAGAGGCAGACAGGGGACGTCTTTTATGATGATTTTTCCTCATCATCCAAAATTAATTCCTCAGTGTCTGATTTGTAAAGTTTGCCTTGTGTCTGTTTCTGAGCACTGGTTCTCTTTGGGCAGTGGGTCGTCCACATGCCCTGATCCAACATGGATCCAGGCTCCCATGTAGCTGAGATTAAAGGTGTCACATTTTGCTGGTTAGATCTCAAGATTGAGTAGATTTGTTGTGTAATTTGCTTAAATCAGAAAGAATATTTTCTCTTGTGTGACACTAACCCAACCCAGCCAGTCTGCAAACGTGACACTTTGGGTTACTACTTCTTTCTTTCTCCTTCTAGGCATGATGGAAGGACTTCATAGCCAGGCTCTGAGCCTGGACCCACGCAGGCAGGAGCTGCTCGAGGCTCGGTTCACTGGAGTTGGTGTGGCCAAGGTTTGCGCATCTTAATTACATCATAGTTGTTTTGATCAACCGTTCAGAGGACAGATTGTTTCTGCAGATACGGGACTTTACATTGTGAGATTTGACCTGAATATCCTGTCCTGTTGAAGTTGTGTCCTAGAAAACTACATAGATGCTGCCTTTTAATCACAGCTAAAATGATTCAAAGATACAAAAGAGGCGTGCATGTCGTAGCCCCATTTTGAATGCAAACACTGTGGCACTCTTATGTTGGCCCTTCAGTTTCGAAAAACTCGGAAATCCTTTCTATTTATAGTTTGCTTTCTGTTCAGGAGTTTCCTTCAGTGGAACGATCTGTTTTCCTGAGCTAAAGGTGAAACAAGACGAGCTCTGTTTTGGCTGACATGGGAGCTGGCCCGCATCTCTTTGTTTCAGTGGAGACTAGTGACACTGAAATGGCACCGCAGCTGAAGCTCACAGCATTGACTGCGTGCTATGCTGCAACCCTGCTGTTGAACTGGGTATTACTCTGTGTGGGTGCGCATTTGAGAAAATGGCAACCCCTGAGAAAGCAATCACTATTATTCGTGCTCCGGCCTATATGGTGCCTCGAAAATTAATCATGTGGCCCTGCTCACTGTGGCATTAGAGCATGAATGTGAGTATGTCGACAACAGTGACTATTGTATTAAACCACCATTCAAGACGTTGTGATGTACACGTGTAGTGTACACGTTAATGTAAAGAAAGAGAGAGTTTCTTGGCTGCTTGTGTGACCTTGAGCAGCAGAAAGCCAGCAGGCCTTAAAAGCATTAGCCTCCTGCCCCAGTAAGCCTGCTGTTGCTTCTTAGTCTCATCAGACAGTGCAGCTGGCAGTGAATGAGATCAACTGATTCTACCTGCTGGATGTGAACTGAAGATCTGCAGATTAGCAGGGGAATGCATATTATACAACGTCCTAGCGTAGCATTTTAGCTTAGTTTTTGGGCTTTACCTGTTATATTTGTGTGCAGAAATTCCCACAAAGATCAGATCCAAGGAGTGAAAAAAAGAATATACACACATCAGCGTAAGGGGATTTAAGATCTGAATCTTTAGAGTAATCTGCCGCATAGAAAAGATGTGTTGAAATCTGCACATGAACGAGTGAAACCTAAAAAAGAGGCCACTGTCTGTCTTTGGTGTCGATCCATCCACATCTTAGTATTGAAAAAGACGTTGCATGCCATTTCAATATCTCTGATTTCAGCTCTACTGACAAGAGAGGCGCTCGACTAATCAATCAGGTTTGTTGTCTCTGTTCTGTACTTTAGAGTTCAGCCAACAGCGAATCATCCAACCAGTCTCTGTGCAGCGCTGGATCACTCAGTGACAAGGAGCTAGAGGTCAGTCAAGACAAAAGTGACCAATTTGTCCTCAGGTCCTTTGACCATGTGTGTGCACTTCTTAACTTAATGTGGTGATTGTTTGTGATTTGGACGAGGAGTCGAGTATTTTGTATACAGTGATGCTGGCTAACACTTTGGCACAGTGCAGCGTGAGTCATTTATTCATCTGTTGTCTGCTCCTACTTAGTCGTGGACACGGGAGGGTTTTTGTTGCGTGTATTTGATTAAATAAAATTTTCAAAAAAAGGCTGGAAAATACCTTGTTTAATCGTCGCATATATCGAAGATTCCATGCGAGAGAAACCAAACCCAGCTCAGAGCCCTGAACACCGATGGGCATTTCAGTTTAGCCGGGGGCGTAGCTGGAGGAAACACTCACAAACACAGGGAAAACATGTCCTGACAGCAAGAGCCATGACCCAGTTTAGATTGCGGACCTTCTTGCTGTGAGGTGGTGGCACAGAGTAATGAGCAAACAAACCGCCTTGTAAAGGGTAAAATTAAAAACTTAAGAGTAAGCACTGCGTTTCACAAATACCGAACTCTGAAAAGCTATAAATCTCATTGCATTACGGTCAAAAGTTAAGTTTAACTACGAGTGCAATTATATACATATAACCTGAAGGAAGGAGTTTGTCATTATGTTAATGTGGTTAATGGAAGGAACTAAATTTAGAATATAAACCGTTTTCCTGCTCGTTTCAGACACCAGAAAAGAAGGCCAGCGAGAGAAGCAGGAAGCGAAAAGGAGACATCTATGACAGCAACAGTCAAGGTAAGTCGAGCCTACTTTCTGACAGAGTTCCAAAATCAGCACTCTCCAGCAGAAATGACTCTCTATATTCAGAAATGTGCAACTGCCCTGGGTTTCACTTTCATCACTTCTTTCCTCTTGGCTCTAAATATTCATGCTTGCGAATCTTCCAAAAGTTACTTTTACTTTGAGTGCACGATTTTAATGCTCGGGAACATAGTGCCAAACCAGGAGGTTACATTTTCTCACCCACACGTGCTCTGTTTTTTTTGTAGGAAAGGGAAGAGGGCACAAAATAAGCGATTATTTTGAGGTGAGTACAAACCAACCTGACACGACGTGGCTTTGAATGCATCTTGTGTTCTGGCCATTTAGGTGTGTCGAATCACTCTCGAGCTTTACTGTGATGTCTCACACTCATGTTCTGACTGTGCCAGTATAGTCCTACATCAAACTTTTTTTTCTAAATAACCACTCTGTCCTGTTTCTCTCTGTCTTGTTTCTACACTCTTGTCTACTGCCCCGTGGCCAGTTTGCTAGTAGCAGTGGCTCTGGCACCAGTCCTGCCCGGGGCATCCCTCTGCTGGTGCGCTCCTTTCCACAGCACTCACTGTCTAATCCTCCGGTGAGCACCAGCGTCCATCTCCATTAGCTCTCACCTGGTCTGCTGTTTGTTTCCCAACTGCTCACTCTTTAGACAGCGTTAAACTCAACTAGCGGTTATGCTCGTCTAATTTCTCCCAGCATCAGTACCCTCTTAATTGGACAGAGTTGGGAGAGGCGTGCATCTGTTTGTGTTTTTGTTTTGATCGTTTTAACAAAATTTATTCCAGCTCAGACCTAGAAGACACGTCTTTGGTTTGTGTGGATCATTTCAACCAGCAGCGCACAAACGATACTTTTGTTTTTACTTTGATTTGAAAGGACCTTTGGTGGATTAGCTGCGTTTGTGGGATTACCTGGAAGGTTTAAATATGGTATTAATGCTAACGACTGGCCAGAGGAACTGTAGTTAATGGTAGTGTTCTTAGTGCTGGTGTTTTCCTTTCAGATGTTGTTTGTTCTGGGTCGTACAAAATGAGCTGGCAAATATTATATGAAACACAAGCAGACACTATGTGAATGTGTTGTGTACACTTTCAAAGACAACATTATGAAATGAATCATTAATATAGTTCAAATTAAGAACATCTTTACTTGTCATTTTCATTCATTGTATGTAAACTTCACATCTTCTCTCATCACAGCTATGAAACCATTTTTTCTCAACATGTGAACATTTTGTTATAGCAGCAGGTCTCTACATTAAAGGTGTGTGTTAAGTGAGTGCTAGTGTCCCACAGCACAAAAGGACTATATGACACGTGGAAGATTGATAGGGTGTTTTAATCATTACTTTTGATTGCTGGATAAATTGGACTTCCGACTTCCAGATCTTACTTTTCCAGATTCTCTGCCCCAAACATACTTAACACATCATCCCAGTTTTTAGAAGGCAAGGGGCTTATTTAGTGGGTTGCCTAAGGCTCTGATGAGTGTGCAGTTTGAGTAATACATAGATGAACTCGAGTGCTAATGAGATGCAGAAACACTGTTTAGCATTTCACGCTATGAAATTGATTTATCACTTGTTGTGGCCATTTCAAGGTAAACAGTGGAATTTCTGTGTCCACAGGACCAGGTAGTGAATCAGAACTGTGTGTGCTTACATGTATTTGCTTGGTCAATGCAGCATGCTGCTAAATGAGCTGAAATTTGTTTAGTAAAAGTACAGCAAACTTTCAGCAGGTACAACTTTTTTTTTTTAGCCTGTTTTTTAGCTGCAGGCCTTTAGTCAGGACAAACCAAGTGATCCCATTTGTGATGCAAATCTTGTGAGTTCTAACTTGTCCTGGGAGGAGTTTGAGGAGATCCAGAAGTCTTAAGCAGAGGGATTTATTGTAGCTCGATATTGAGGAGAACAGAGATTTAGAAAACAGGTAAACACAAGGCAATCCTACCCCAGTTCTGAAGGTTTTCTTTCTTTCAGAGCACACGAGGCGATCATGTGTAATGCGCTTATGTCATCCTCAGAAGGCCAAACTTTACATCTGTTTCTGGACTTTCCTGGTGGACTCTTTCCTTTAACCCAAAGACTTTGTCCATCTTATCATTGCAAAGACGTTTTGGACACACAGATGATGACTTCAGTGTTATCTTACCACTCAGATAACTGCATTTAACAATCAGCTATTACTCACCTAAAAAAAAAACAGACTTCATTGAAATGACGAAAAAGGGCTGCATTTTTCCCTTCAGCACATTCTAATGATATGTTGTGCAGCAAATGATCAAACACCATCTGCCGTTTTGTTGCTGAAAAGTAAGACGTTATTGATAATCAATTATTTAGTTAGTTGTGTTTCTTTAAGTTGTCAGTGAGTTTTATGTGCAGTAGTTTTTCCAGAGGGAATTTGGTTGATGGAAGAACTGTATAGTGAAGGGTACAGGCGAGTTTATTTCAGAAAGACTGAACCTGGCAGCAACATTTATGCACTAAAAAAGATATTTTACACCACCCAAAGTGACACGCCCTACCTGTAAGAATCATGTAATTTAGTTGTTGTCCGGAATTTTGCTTTTTGGAGTAAATTTAGCAAAATAATGATAGAAATGAAACTATTTTGGTCTATGTGTTATATTTTGGAAGACACACTTTAGCATAAATTCTTGTCGATTCAACTTCAGTCCTCTAAAGCCTAATAACTGCAGCATTCGCTCCCTTTTAAAAATAATTATTAACTACTTTATGACCTCTTAATGCTGTCTATATTATATAATTCCTTTTTTTTTTGCCCCCATGTCTTTCTATTTTGCTCTCTTTCCTGTCTCTGGGATACAGTTTCAGCACGGCAGTCCTTCGTCCACAGGCTCAGCCCACACAGACTCTTCATCCTGCAGCTCCGTGAAGACAAACCCCGCACACTCCTGCTCACACAAAGCCATCCAGGTAACTGCCTTCACTGACCTCAACCACCACTTGACACCACCTTTTCCTGATTTTCCTTCAGCATGTCATCAGTCACATAGTGGAGGCACGCTGGTTTTGTTTCGGTGTTGGATCACGCTTTGCATCTTTCTCAGCTTTTCATATTTGACTTGTGAAGCAGTGGTTTTGTGCTTCCATTTATTTCCACCGAGTGAAAAGTGGTTTTGTTTCCAAACCAATTAAAAAAAAAAGAAAGAAACACCATTTGACATGTTGGGATTACACAGCTGCACACCTTGTTAGGTTAAAAAACAAAAATCTGCACTAGTTGGCCGAGATGCGGATGCTACAATTAAAGGTCAAACTTTGAAAGGCCCTGCCAGCCACACTGCTGTTCGTCTGACACGATACATGTAACACACGTCCAGCTATCCCGGCAAATTACACTAATTGGCCTAATTAAAGGTCAACATTTGGAACTCACGTCTAATATTCCACACACCAGTGGCTAATTTTAATAAATTTAAAGTGATGGAGATGGGATGTTAATTGTTGGCTTGTTGTGTTTGCTCTCCTTCCTCAGTCAGAACTGACGCTGCTGAAACTGACAGCGCTGGAGAAGGACAAGAACTCCGACCTGGAAAAGAAAGAAGGGAGGATAGATGACCTGCTGAGGGTGAGATAAGCAAACACCTCAAGTTTCTCTTAAACTTCTGACAAGGTGAACCTAATTTGGGAGTTTCTGAAGCGTTCAGAGTAGGAATACAAAATAAGTTGTTTTAATCTCGTGCTTTGAATTACACACATTGATATTTTATTTTACTAGCAGTGATAAATGTCACACTGTGGAGTGTGCGCCTTAATAAAAAACACGTATACTGGACTGACTTGCAGATTTCTGTGCTTGTCACCTCAGAGTTCAGACAAATTCCACTTGTCTCAACAATCCCAGTAATTAACCTGCACCGATCTGGTTGCAGCTCATCATGAATGATGTGTTTGTTAACTTCCAAATGCCGTTGTCGCTTAAATCACATCGGTTAAATGTCAGCAAACCCAGCAGAAACACTGCTATTTGTAGCATCTTGTCAGAGCGATACTGTACGTTTTTGCAGGCTAACTGTGACTTGAGGCGGCAGGTGGATGAACAGCAGAAGATTCTGGAGCGCTACAAGGAGCGGCTTAACAAGTGTGTGACCATGAGCAAGAAGCTGCTTATTGAGAAGGTTGGTGTGAATGTGAATCTGGACAACTACGTCTGCTTGATGCTCTTAAGTGCTGTGATTTGTTTTTTTATGTGTTGGAGCATCTTTGTGAAAATCAAAAGATTTGTTTTTTTGTGTGAACATGTAGCTCATGCGGCTTTCAAGTGGTTCTGTGGTCGTTATGGTGGAATTTAACAGTGATATTCAGTTTTTCACATCCTCAGAGTTGAGCTGTGGGTGTGTATGTACAGTTTTATTCATTCGTATTCTTCTGTAGTCAAAGCAGGAGAAGATGGCTTGCAGGGACAAGAGCATGCAGGACCGTCTACGTTTGGGCCACTTCACCACCGTCCGTCACGGCGCCTCCTTCACCGAGCAGTGGACAGATGGATTCGCCTTCCAGAACCTCATCAAGTCAGCATGCAAATCAGGCACAAACGTGTTTTGGAATTTTGTCCATTTTTGCATGCAGGAGCGGTTCACACCCGATTGTTCTCGCATGTTCTAGGCAGCAAGAGCGAATCAACTCTCAGCGGGAGGACATTGAAAGGCAGAGGAAGCTGCTGGGAAAGAGGAAACCTCCCCCCATAACCCAGACGCCCCCACCCAACCTGGAACAGAACAAACGAAAGAGCAGAAGCAACGGGCAGGAGAGCGAAACGTAAGAACAGCAACAGCAACTCAGGCACTTTACAGAGTCCTTGGACCAGGCCAGTAGGGTTTATACTAGGACAAGATGTACTTATTGTGGTGTAGCTTGAATATAATATGGTTAAATAGTGGCACAGTTTCTGTGATATAACAGGTTGTCCAGTTCAGACAACAAGGGCCTCTGTTAACTTCTGTGTGTGTAATCTACTTGTGTGTGGGTGTCTTTGCAAATAGTGTGTCAATTCTGAGGTGTTAAGTTCTTCTTGTCAGTTCAACCAGCATTATTCCCAGCCTATTGACTTTTTTGTAATTAATTCTCTGTAAATGATTATGATTTTGACATTTAATGTGTTATTTTTATGAGTAGAATCTCTCACTGATACTAAGTGATTTTTGTTAACTCTACTTGTCAGGGTGTTGAGCGAGCCTCGTATCAATAGTCTGCGTGAAAACCTGATTTCATTCATTCATTACCTGAAGTAAACTTACTGCTTTTTATTCTCAAAATGCTGACCTCACGCTACACCGTCTCATACAGGTTGTCGCTGGCAGAGTATCACGAGCAGGAGGAGATTTTCAAACTTCGAATCGGTCATCTAAAAAAGGTACCAGCTCACCACGAAACGCCAGCTTTAACGTTGTTTCCGAATTTGTATTTGAGACACGCGTCGACCGACGGATGGGGTAGGTGATGAATTTGTGTGATTGCATGCAGGAAGAAGCCGAGATCCAGTCAGAGCTGGAACATTTGGAGCGGGTAAGAAACTTGCACATTCGGGAGCTGAAGAGAATCCACAACGAGGACAACTCGCAGTACGTATCGTCTCAGTTCAGCATAGCTCACTCAAGCTCTGTAGTGTCGTTTTAAATTAAGCAAACACAATTTGAAAAAAAAGCCAGGCAATTTCACAAAGCCTGTTTCTGCAGATTTAAAGACCACCCCACGCTGAACGATCGATACCTGCTGTTACATTTACTCGGAAGAGGAGGCTTTAGTGAAGTTTTTAAGGTAAGCAAGTGCCATTTATTTGACTTTCATTCTTTACAAGTACCAGTTTATTTCTTTGAATCTGTAAACTTTGCAGGGGTTTGAATAACATTTGAGAAAGGAACTGCTGCAGTAAGCAATTCACTGTGACGTCCTGGCGGTTGTAGGATTGTAGTTTATGTACAATGTTCCTTTTACAGGCTTTTGATTTGACAGAGCAGAGGTATGTGGCCATTAAAATACATCAACTCAACAAGAACTGGAGGGAGGAGAAGAAGGAGAACTACCACAAGTGAGTCTGAAACTGTTAATTACACTTTTCCATTACTGGAAATGTTTTGATCTGTAATGACAGAATACATTTTAGCTCTTTAAGCCTGAAACTCTTTATGAATGTTGTTAGTTAGGATGTTGTTTTTTTTCTAAATAATTACTAAATGGTTTTATTGGTACTAAACGGTAAATGATTCTTTTAATTTTCTTTCCAGACACGCCTGTAGAGAGTACAGAATTCACAAAGAACTTGACCACCCCAGAATAGTGAAACTCTACGACTATTTCTCGCTCGACACAGACTCGTAAGTGCCTCAAGCCTCATAAAGCGAATGAAGTTGTGCCAATAAAAATGTGTAATTGTAGTCTTAATAAATGATGCTGCAGTGTTCCGATGCAGTAGTTCTAAGCTGTACCACGTTGGACTGTAGAAACACGTCTGAGGTGTCACCCGGGGAATGGAAGAGACTCTGAAGCTTGGATTTAAGTTTGTAGTTTGTAGTAGTGGAGATGGAGGTGATGAGGGAGAAGCTGAAGGGACGATAGGCTGGGATACTTGGATGTCAATCACGAAAAGTACTTCTAAACAAAGAAGACTTAAGCCATAGGACGGTTTTATAACATTTTATGGATTATTTTTAATATTTGTGATATA
Organism: Stegastes partitus; assembly: GCF_000690725.1. NCBI lineage: Eukaryota > Metazoa > Chordata > Actinopteri > Pomacentridae > Stegastes > Stegastes partitus. The sequence continues at coordinate 206,910 of NW_007578526.1, read as the reverse complement.
TTTACTTAAAAAAATAAGTCTATGGGTGCCACAGAATTCATCTAGCAGATTTCCAATGTAATTTAACCAACTGGTACATATTGCACCTGGTTGTTCACGTGTATTGTAAATATGGTAAAGCTGTTATGATGTTAATATCAAATCAAATCCAAATCAAATCCAGTTTATTGTCATTTTGCTGCACATACACAGTAGTAAAGGCAAGATGAGAGAGTGTTTCTTCAGCAAGTTTTGCAGAATTCACGTCTGGGATAAGACACTAAACATTCGCTGTCGCTGCGTCCATGCGCACCGCCATCACATTGAACATGGCGAACCTCTTCAGGTCCTGGTAGGTCTTCAGGGACACAAAGACACACACAATGCTGTGACGATGCTGCCCAGAGCTAGCTGTCTGTCTGTCCACCCGGAATAATGTCGTCCCCTCCAGCTGTATGTCGTCTGGGATGTTGTCATGGAGCCATGTTTCTGTTGAAGCAAACACACAGCAGTCCCTCCACTCTCTGTGGGTTTCTCTCAGCAAACGTAGCTCGTCCAGCTTGTTGTGGAGGGAGCGGACATTGGAGAGTAGGAGGATGGTCCTGCTGGTCTGGAGGGGTTAGCCTTTAGCTTAGCATGGATCCTGCTGGTCTGGAGGGGTTAGCCTTTAGCCTAGCATGGATCCCGGCTCTCTTCCTCCTCCTTTGTTTACGTTTGTATTGTTTGCGCTTCCTTCTCTCTCGGGTAACTGCCAGCGTCGTCTCCAGTCAGACTCCGTGTTGGTGTAGTTTGTCCACATCACAACTGATTGCCACAATTTCAGCACCGTTCACTGTCCTGATGCCCAGCAAAGTCTCCCGGCTGCAACTTTTGCAGAATGAACGTCTGGGATAGACAAGACACTCAAACGTTCAGTTTCGTTGTCTCCTGAAGGGGGCGCTGCGTCTATGCGTGCCGCCATCACCGTGGCAAAATATTGTCCACATATTACTTTTAAGCATCTTTGGCGTGTGTGTGATCAATAGTAACACCTTCCCAAATAACCCGTCTGTTGTATTCTCTCTCGCAGGTTCTGCACAGTCCTGGAGTACTGTGAAGGCAATGATCTGGATTTCTACTTGAAGCAGAATAAGCTGATGACGGAGAAGGAGGGCCGCTCTATTGTCATGCAGCTTGTCAACGCCCTCAAGTACCTCAATCAGATTCGTCCACCCATCATCCACTACGACCTCAAGCCTGGTAGCCTCACCGAGTTCTCATTTGTCATTTTGCAATCCTCCATCCTTCAGACAGACAGTAATCTCTGTAGTTTAAAACACATTCCTCAAGCTCTCTGTCACAGTAAATGCAGTGAGACGGTGTTGTGAGAGCTCATTTTGGTTGAATTTGTTCTGTTCTTAGGAAACATCTTGTTGGTTAACGGCACAGCTTGCGGAGAGATTAAGATCACTGACTTTGGCTTGTCCAAGATCATGGATGATGACAGCTACAACTCTGCAGATGGCATGGAGCTGACCTCACAAGGAGCAGGGACCTACTGGTACACAGAGACGCTTTTCACAGCATTTAGTAACCAAGCAACCAGTGTGGCTTCACAAGTTTGTAGCGAAGGCGCAGAGAAATCCTGCAGTCATATCCTCTTTTCAGCAAGTAGTGTAAAAGTGGGTGGAGAACATTTCCACACAAATCTAATTCAGCTTCATGTTGTGATTGTGTGGCTTACAGGTATCTGCCCCCTGAGTGCTTTGTCGTGGGCAAGGAGCCCCCCAAAATATCTAACAAGGTGGATGTTTGGTCAGTAGGGGTCATCTTCTATCAGAGCTTATATGGACGCAAGGTAACCGCTGACCTCTGTTTCGTCACACAGATTGTCAGGATTGTGTTTTCTGTTGTAGCAAAATGTTATCAGCAATCTGTTAACTGGTTCCCTGTTTTGTTTTTCAAGCCGTTTGGTCACAACCAGTCGCAGCAGGACATTCTACAAGAAAACACCATCCTAAAAGCTACTGAGGTGCAGTTCCCCCCCAAGCCTGTGGTCACTACAGAAGCAAAGGTGTGGAACTTTTTTTTTTCTGAACTGCTGCAAACTCTCTGCACTGTTCTGATCCAGTTTAATACTTTGAAACGATATCACTTAGTCAGTTTCAATGACACTTAATTCCTGCTCAAACAGGATCACAGCAATGAGGGAAATGCCAGCGGGATGTAGCATGAGCATGTTTGATCTGATGGTAGGGGCTAAGGGAGATTTGTGTGTTTTATTGGGTAAGCCTGTGTGTGGTGTCATTATGCAGAGTTCCTGAAGCAGCCAGACCCTTGGGGCTATCTGTTTACATTTATTGTCTTTGGAGGGAATCAGCTCTCAGAGTTATGCATGAGTTTGTTTTAATAAGTATGTCAGAAATATGATACTGTCAGAACAGCAGGGAAAGAAAAACATTGGTTCAGATTGAATGAGTCCGTTTCTTTGTCCCCGCTCAGGCCTTCATTCGACGTTGTCTGGCTTACCACAAAGAGGACCGGGTTGATGTGCTGCAGTTGGCCAGTGACCCCTTCCTAATGCCACATATTCGAAAAGCCCTGGGAAGCAGCACACCTCTGGCACCTCCAATCCCCTCCACCTCCAGCTGCTACGGCAGCAGTGCCTCCAACTGAAGCAAGCTGAAAGAAACTGGAATAAAACCCCAGGGAGGACAAAGCCACATGGAGACATTACACGCTTGATGAAACTCCTCCTTTGCTCTCTTGATGGCAAGGGAGCAGAGAGCATGATGGGAAGGAGGGATCCTAAAAGTGTGAAAGGAACCAAAATGGGGGATGATGTGGTGATGTAGTAGTAAATGTTCCCACCACTGTTTGTCCAAGTGGTAAAAATGAAGGGCCAGCCTCTGGCTGTGGGCTCAGTAGAACCCAAAGATTTGCCCATATGCATGCACTAACAAAAACTTTGGCTCATTTCAAGGGGCTTTTTTACATGATAGATATTAAAAGCACCTGAAAAATTGCACAACTGACAGGCTCAGAAGTACGCCATGTGTGGAAGATCACTTGCCTATACTCTGGAAGTTTTAGAGGAGGAAGCATTAATGAAATTTCATCCCATACTGCTTGAAATACATCATCTATCAAATTATTTTTCAGAACTAGAGTGGTCAGTTTCAAATATGTATCCCTAAAGGAATGAACCTGGAACTTTTTTAGGAAGGGCTCCTTGGAGTGATGAGGAGTGACTGATGACCAAAGTTCGAGGCCTGCTTTGTTGACACGACACCGTAAGAGGTTCAGAAGTGACTTGACAGAGAAGAGGGCTGATTCTGGAAAGACTGGCTGGTTTTGACCTATTTTAAATATTTTACTTGATAACTGGAAGTCAGCTTATTATTTTAATTGTTAAGTCCATATTTTTCCATGAGATTTACCCCCTCTAATGTTGTTGTTAACCTTAAAGGGGGGGGCTGACTCGGAGTGAGTGTTGTGATGCGAGGTAAGATTCAACAGAAATAATTCATGAAAACATTAAAAAAAAAAAACATTTGGTTAACTTTGTGGTGTCGTACTTCATTTGAGGAACTTGATAGGCAAATCATACTTTCCATATTTCATTCTTAGTGACACATGATGCTGCTACATGAATCTGTAATAATACCAATGCACACGTCAAATATATTTAATCTTGGAATAAACTAAACTCAGACATTTTTTCACTGCATAAAAATTTTATTAACTCAATCTCACCATTAAAAGTTTCCGATATCTAAAACGGAAAAATACATGTGATGGTGCAAGAGTATGAACACAAAGTTATCAGTGCACCTTTAACATCTGACAAATCTGTTAGTTGCATTCAACGTTATTGAAATGCTGACACTTTGAATCCTCGGCTGTAATCTAATAAAAAGTCTACTTTAACTGTAAGTATCACATCGCACTCTTACAGCTTTTATGTTTGTGGAAAAACGACTTCAAAATGTGCAGCGGGTGACGGAGGACGGCTTAAACTGGAAACAAAAGGTTGGAGCGGGGATTTCTTTCAAAGCACATTTTAGTCTGAAGAAGTGTGAAATTGTTTTCATGTGACATCAGCCTTTCAGAAAATGCCAGCTCTTAATTAGTGAAGCAGAAACCAAAATGAGACATTAAAGTGTTAAAATGTTGTCCTGCTTTGCCTGTAATGCGTCCGTAATGGGCCCACAAATCATTTTCTCCGCTCTGCAGCAAAATGGGTTGAGGTGACCCGTCTGTAACATGTAGAAACACAATCTGGACTGAAGCTGTTGACACTGCTCGATGCTTTTAGTGCAGAGAATCCTGCAAACGTAACCATTTCTCTTCCTTTGGCTAAGTATCCACAAAACATGACATCCATTTATCAGAGATGCATCTGACTGTTGTGAAGTCGATACATCGAGGAATTGTCCAGCAGGTCTATCTGTTGTAGAACTGTGAGGTGACCCAGGCCAGGCCCCACTTCAGGTTGGTGAGCATGAACTTGAGAGCTTTGGTCCACTGCTCCTCGGAGTTAAACTGGGTTTTGATGGAGTAGGAGCCTCCGCTGCCGCCTGTATCTTCAATCTTGCCTTTCTCCACATCCATCCTGAGACATGGGGGGAAAAAAAATACATGAGTATAGAGAAGTCTCCAACTTATGGTTAGACGTGTCTGTGAAGATTCTCAGGATCCAGGTTATGGTTGTTCTGGTAGGTTCATCGTAGCAACTGGACTTGCTTGAGCTCCTTGAAGATGTTCCACCTCTCATCCAAGAGGCTTCATCAGTTCTGACTGACTAGTTGGGAGTTCTAGATACTTATATCCTAAAGAAGCCATTAACTAGCCACCTAGCCACAAAAGACCCTAACGAACCCCTTTGTGGCAGGGGGAGCACCAACGACCCACATAACGAGGTGGAGGAGCAACAAACCCCCAATTGAAACCCAAACTCAGGTGTTAATGGATCCTTTAGGATATCAGTATCTGGAACTCCCAACTAGTCAGTCAGACCTGATGAAGACTCTTGGATGAGAGGTGGAACGTCTTCAAGGAACGTCTTCAAGGAACTCAAGCAAGTTCAGTTGCTACGATTAATCTACCAGAATTATGGTTAGACCTGTAGAGTGGAGTTCGGCTTATTTTTGACTACAAATGTAGAATTGAAAAGTCAGAATTGCTGCTTTGTAGCTGTAGCAAAATAACTAGTCAAAGCAGAAATACAATTAACTACACATCTGTGACCACCAAACTTAATCTATATCTGATCATATGGTTTTATAGATTCTCTTTTGGTGGAGAGGAACATAGTAATATACGGTTAAGCAACAGTGGATGCTGCCTCATGCACTTCAAAGTTTGCTTCAAATCTGCAGCACTACAAGTGGTTCCCAGAGGCTGAAGTGTTCATTACATCCCGCGTATTGAAAGCTCTGCTGGTAAGAACGCTGAGCCAAAGGTCGCACAGTGCTGTCCACACGGTTCAATGAACACAGCACACTGTAATTATGTCATACAAACACATAATTATAACTCGCTTTCAGCTTGACAGACTTTGATTTTCTGAAGGTTTTAAGCCACCCCAGTCACCAGTTCCTTTACCCTGGATTTAATAGGTGATATTTCCCCGTGGAACAAGTAACGCACCAGTGCAGACCGAGGCAGAGTGGACATTTTTATTTTGAACTTGGGATTTGAGATAGAAGTTCACAAGGCTAGTACATAAGTATTTGTGTTAGTAAATGTTGAACTAAAAGCGTTCTTTTAAATATTCCGAATGGCCTCCACTCTCCTCCCTCTAGAATAAGATGAGATAATGTTTAACATTCAAACTTGATGGATATTTACAGCTTCATTTTAAAAAAAGCTGCAAAGATGTAACACACAAAAAAATGAAATATTGTGCTGCTGATCTGCAGGAGTCTGACCTGTATGGGAGGCAGAAGCCAGTGTCTCCTTTTTCCACCTCTTCTTTGAACTGCTGGACACAATCCAGGAAGGCCACCATGGCATGATCGAACTTATTGTCCCAGAAGAACCTCAAGCCGCCTGAGCAGTACAGCGGAAGCTCCTGGACACAAACAGGATGGGACAAAAAGGGTAAAAATTGCAACCTGGACGACTCTTTAGGTAATAACGGCAGAGGTGAGAGTAAGAACGCTGTATGTGTTACCTTTGACTTGTCCGTCAGCGACTCTAAGTATGAGTGGTTCCCATATGGCACCAGACGATATCTGAAGGCACAAAAGAAGCGTTGTTTGGGCTTATTTTGTGTTTACTTGCAGAGAAAGAAAAACATAATTGTAAAAAACAATGCAATGTATTTGTGATAAAGCCTAAGAAATGCATTAATGCTGAAGGATTGAGGTAAAGCCAAACAACAGCAAGAGAATTAAGATCATATGTAAGATATAAAACCTTATTAGTGGGAAATGCAGCATTGTAGTACACTCACATTTCTCATATTCCTATAGAAACATGAATGAATTTGCATTGCTTTGAAGATTTAACTGACAAACACATAAATGGTCAGTGCTTTATGCGAGCAAATTCGAATGTGAGCGTACCTCTGGAAGCGCAGCCCCATTTTGTTGGCCAGAGCGTGCAGCAGCAGCACCGTCTGCCCCCAGGCTGCGTTTATCTCATTCCACTCCACGGGGACGCTGGGAAGTCGACCCAGACGGAAGTTGTTGATGGTACCAAACTGGCCGCTGTGCCTGGAAAAGAAGAGAAACGATTCAGACACTCAGTCATTAGCTATTGATATATTTTGGTCTGAGGGCCCAAGTTAAATATTTGCAAAGCCACGGTTGATTTGCGGCCAGAAAAACAAATTATCTTTGAGCCAACATCGTGGGTGTGTGCGTACCAGATGTGAAACGTAGCGTTGAAGACGTTGGTCTTTTTCAGCCGATCTAGCTGAATCTGGCAGTAACGCATCTGGTTGTCGACGCTCTTCAGCTCGTCATCCAGCTCTAGCTGCTGCCGTTTGAACTCGCTGTACTCCTTCTGGTACCTTTCAGCAACACACAATAGGACGAGGAGGAGCCGTTAGGTGCTGTATCATTTATAATATCCTGCTGTCTGGTGTCTACATCGCTGCCAGGTCACTCACTGGAGCTCCTCTGTGTCCAGCTGCTGCGAGTGGACCCTGCTCTGAGTAAGATCCTGGGCCACAGCAGCCCTCTGGTCCTCCACCGCCTCCAGCTCCTGCACCAGAGCCTCTTCCTCCTCCTTCAGCTGCTGCAGCTCCGCCAGCAGCGTCTCCTCCTCCTCCACCTGTAGGTGTGACAGCAGCTCCAGACACTGCCTGAAAATGCATTCACATACATTTGAATTAAAGGCGTTCAACGTACTAAGCAGGCTGGTATCAACGTGTTTGACTGATGACTGGCATCTAGAGAAAGTAAACTTTATTCCTCACTTGTAATTCTGGCATTCGTTCTCTGTGATGTTGAGCTGTGTGTCCAGGTGGTCCAGCAGAGTGTCGGTACATTCCTCACACAGCGGGTGGTCCACATCTGTCTGGCCCGACATGATGTCAAACAGGTCACTGGTTACCTGGGTGGGACAGGACCAGAGGCATAACTGTCATTTGGTTTTGTCACATAGTTCAAACAACTTAGAACCAAAATGTGAACAAAGCTGCTCTAAATTACAACTGCACAACCACAACCTTGACTTCAGGAGGAACACAGCCCCACTACCCTCCATCACCCTGAGAGACTGCCCAGGGGACCCTGTGGAGTCTTTCTGCACCATCATCACACAGGACCTCAAGTGGGAGCTGAACATCAGCTCTCTCATCAAAAAAGCCCAACATAGGATGTACTTCCTGCAGCAGCTGAAGAAGTTCAGGCTGCCAATGAAGATGATGGTGCACTTCTACAGCTCTATCATCGAGTCCATCCTCACCTCCTCTATCACCATCTGGTACGCTGCAGCGACGGCCAAGGACAAGGCCAGACTGCAGCGTATCATCCGCTCGGCCGAGAAGGTGATTGGCTGCAATCTGCCTTGTCTCCAGGACCTGCTCGCCTCCAGGACTCTGCGGCGTGCAGGTAAGATTGTGGCCGACCCCTCCCCCCCTGGCCCCGACTTTTTTCATTCCTTCCCTTTCTTTTTTTTTTTTTTTTTTTTTGCTTTTTTCTTCCTTTTGTTTTTTTTTTTTTGCCCCACCCCCCAGAACACATTCCTCGTATACCTGGCAATAAATCTGTTTCTGATTCTGATAATTGTGGGGATGTAACTCACTTGTCCAAGTACCATTAAGAGTTTATTTCCAGTAAGAAAGTCAACATTACCTTCAGTCTGCGGCTGAGATTTTCCATTGTGCCGCCATCAGATGCTTCTCCAATCAGCGTGAAACTGTTGGCGCTCTCTGTTGACATCATTCTGAGAAAAAGGCCACGATTCAAGAGTCAACGGTTCTGTCTACTTTGCAGGTTATGCCACATTTGTAAGTGCATCACAGCCTCCGTTGCCACAGGAACATGTCAACTAAAGAGATTATCAGCGAACATAAATTGAAATCAGTGTTGTGTACAGTTTCCTAAATCAAACGACTCACCTGGCTGGAGGGATGTATTTTCTTGATACTCCATCTTGCTTGTTTTCCGCAAAAGTCTCCTAAGAAGAAGGAAGGAAGGAAATTCTGAGGCTCCAATACGCTTGATAACAAAATATTATCACAATGGAACAATGATTCTTTTCATTCCTCTAAAAAATGTGCAGATTACATGTTTTGGCATAGAATAAAAAAGTTGTTATCCAATCACATCAGCTAACTGTGCACAGGTATAGTATATTAAGATACAAGAAACTAATAAGCAAAACACTTCTTGTTTACCTTGTGTGCTGGTTTCTTCTAAATATATTCTAACCTAAATCATATCTACATGTTTCTTTACTTACAAGCTAAATACTTCATAATTACTAAATCATAACCTTCTAACTATAAAACTGTGGTTAAATCAGTCCACATTGTCGCTGCTAAATGGAGATGCTTCATGTCACACTTGTGAATGTGCCATTTACTTAAAGTCACTGTTTTATCTTTTCAGTCTGTGATCTTCAGCCTGGGAAAACAGTTTTATCACATTGCTTTTACATGCCCTAGAACAGTATTGTCTGTGATAACAGGAGCAAGGAGTTCACCATGACAGTAGGTAGATAACACAACAGCCTCTCCATAAACTGCTTGAACTGCTACCATCAGGCAAACATTTCTGGTGCATTAAAGGAAGAACCTCCAGAATGATCAACAGCTTCATTCTACAAGCTGTTAGAATGCTGAACTACTGATCTAGATATGCAAACACTTGTTTATTTATTCAAACTGCTTTAAAGTATTGAAGAAAACGAAGAAATGCTCTTTCATCTTGCCTGTACTACTACTGTATGTACAGCAAAATGACAATAAACTTGATTTGATTTGATTGAATTCCACTGATCTCATAGTGTGCCTATTTTCAGCAAATTAACCAAAGGCTCACATGTCCCGAGAATGTGCCTTTTAATGTTTCAGCTCAAAATACAACGAAGATGGTTCATTCCACCATGACTGTATAACTCCTGGTTTTAGTTCTGTGTGTAGCTGCTGTCCACCCTCTAAAGGAAGAAAACTTTCTGTGTCTGTGATTGACAATGCTGAAAAAAAACAATTGTGGGGGGCTTGTGGGATGGCAGAAATAAACGTTTTCATTTCTTACTTTACAAGTCCAAATCTATAGCAACCACAGAACACAATGAAAAGAATGTTTTTCACTACTTGGGTTCTTTCACAGTTTGACTAATAAACCTGAGATCAGTGAAATATTCAAACACACGTCTTCATTCATCTAATAATGACCAGCAGCGTACCTCCGGGGCTGTCTGTCCTTCGCTGCTGTCAGCCTGTTTGCTGGGGGTCACTGTGACCAGCGGGGCTGAGGAGGACAGAACCACACTGACAATCACTACATGTTATATGAAGCAGTATCAGCACCGCTACACTGCAAATGTTTCCTACATCGGGCTGCACTAATGAGAGGTATACATACCGATAAGCTCCTGTATAGTGACCCGATCGAGCACATTGAAGGACGTGTCCAGCTTGAGCGGCTGGCAGCACCGCTGACACACGAAGCTGACCTGCATGGTCGTGCTCGACGACTTGGAGCCCTCCATCGCTAGCTGCAAAACGACAAGTAGAAATAACGGGACACTGTTATCGGGGGGGAACAAATGGAGTTGCATAACAGTTGTTTATCGAAATTCTAAAAATAAGCATCCTCATTAGAACTTGCTAGCTAGCTAGCCTAGCTGTTTGGCTAAACTGCCGGACAGCTGGTTAGCTCCGCAGCTAGCGTATATGTAGCATTCAACCACGACAAATAAGCACAAAGATAAACTCACTGTCGCTTGTGAAAAACAAACGCTATTGCATTATAATCCCAATTTATTCGCGGCGAAGGTAATAATCCAGTCCTGACATATTTAGCGTGACCGTTTCATTTTGCACCTCGGGACTTCCTGTAGCACTTCCTTATTGTTGTTTACTGCGGTTATGACGTCGATGGCAAAGTCACGTGTAAAAGTCAAGAACCAGCGTGGAGATAGTTTATATAACAAATTGGTTTATACTAAGAAATGTCAATATTACCGACTATAAGTAATGATAAAAATGTGGCTGCTATGAATTTAAGCTTTTAACCTGAGCCCCAAACCAACAGGAAACAGCAGGGAATGAGGGTTGCAATAAATTGTCCCGTTTTTGTGTCTTTATAATTATGTAATAAATAATTGCCCGGATGATTTGTCGTAATGGTCTCCGTGGTGACTGCAATGGCTGTAAACAATAGAAAACACATTACAACATCTTGTTCTGACAAATCCTGCATAAAGTCTTTAATTCATGACAAGTGTTTGCAAATTTAAGAACCGTAAACTTTAGCAAAACAGCTTCTTGCATCAAAAGGCACATGGAAAACACCTATGACCACTCAATCAAGGTGAGGGTGTATGGTGACAAAGTGGAGGAAGCATAGACTGTATAAAAAGAACTAGTTTGAACATAAACTAAGACTCAAAAAGTCATTCATATACAGTCTATGGGAGGAAATCCCTACCTAGATGTCTACTTATGAAGTAGGAGGTACTGCCGCAGGTATACTGAACCACCACTTGTTGCCTCCATGGATAATCAGAATCAGAAATACTTTATTGATCCCCTAGGGGAAATTGCTTAAAATAAATAAAATAAAATAAATGAGGGTAAGTAAACTTGCTGCTTCTAACAGTGACTCTATATATTTAGATAATAGACCAGGGAGAATAACTAATTGTGGTAGTTGATAGTTGTTTGTTTGTTTTTTTAATAAAACTGATAAATTTCAGTACATCAGTAAACAAAAATAGTAGCTATGAAAAATTGTGACCCCCTCCACAACTATCTGGGGGAGAAAAGCAGGTCAGATCACAGAATTTCTTGTAAGACCGTGCTACATATTATTGTACCAAATAGTGGTCTATAATACAACAGGGGGGCATTATCTGTTCATAACAGTTTCACACAAAAATGCAAAAACACACCCAGATATATTAAGTACATGTAAAACCAGTGCTTTCTGAATTAATAATAATAATAATAATGGAGAATTTCCAATTTCATATTCAGAAAAGCAAATGTTACAGAGGTATATTTGTGTTAAAGAAGAAACCCTTTGGTTGCCAAATGATATAAATTATTTATTGGAATGACAACTGATTCATTTTACTTTTATATATTTTCTGCACCAGTTAATAGATTATTGTTGCAATACTACAGTTCATTGACTCCATTAGACTGTAGTGTTTCACATCTAAATCAAACAGTTTTATTTTCCACTTTATGTGTTTTTTTTTTTTTTGTGTGTTGTTTTTACTTTTAGGAGGGGGGAAAGGAGCCAGTTTGCTTGCGCCACCGCTGCGTGTCTCTTGGCCTGCAGGCGGCGCTGTGACGTGAGACGCATAGTGCAGTAAATCTACCGCAGAAGAAGACAATAGTTTGCGGGAAAACTGAAGCGGATGGTTCCTGTATGGATGAGTTCAACTTGTAAGAAAACAAGGTAAAATCGAAAATATGATTTATTTTACACATAGAAAGTGGCTCGACCTGCTTCTCCGTGTCAGATAAGATTATTTTAACATATTTGCATGTCAGTTTTGGAAGTTGTCAAACTACCGTTATAAGTTAGCGTCTCATAACAAATCATAGCAGCTAGCACGCTTCTGGTTTAGCTGTAATTAACTGCAACTTTAGCTCCTGACGCTGTTTATGAACATGAAAGTGTGTTTTATAACCTTAAAATAGATTTAACGAATACAGCCACGGAGTGTTTTTGACTTGCTGTTGATAGTGTCGCGTTGGTTTCCTGTAAACTAAATATAACATTGGCGACATGCTTGAACGACTTCCATTATACACTAATGCAATGATGATATACGCTAGAAACGGTACAAATAAAGCGTTGACAGTAATAATACTCATTTGCCATTTAGCCAAGTGCACAAAAAAAGCACATCTGGGCAAGTGGGATGTTGTGTAACCGTTTTATGAGCCTGTGAGTAGTAAAACATCCTGAATACTTCACCTGCCTGAGGAGCTCCATTTTCATGCATCTACCAGAAAAACAATAGAAGCAGTGTGTGCAGTGATCAAAGTACACACGGTTCATAACTTATCAGTCAAGGTTAGACTGAGTGGTTCAACATTAAGTCAACAATAGGACCTTTCACAGACAAGGTGTGGATTGTGAGTAAGTCATTATAATAGCCCTGACAAAAAGATGTTAATTCATCATCAGTTTACTGTCTGTTCTGGAGTGTAGAGCCTATTACTGATGTGTGAAGTCTGAGTTAATAAGTTGTTTTGTTGATTTAAGCAGGCACACTCACACCTACAGGTAATTTAGATCACCAATTAACCTCAGCAGTGGACCCATTGAGAACCCACGCTGCACAGGGAGAACGTGCAAAGTCCACGTAGAAAGATCCCAGGCGTCCTGACTGGGACGTGAGCTGGAGATCTTTTAGGTGTGAGGCGCTGTTGTTAACCTCCGAGCCACCGTGCAGCCCAGCACTGTGTCACATTCAATGTTTTCCAGCACTATTTTGTATAAGATAATGGTTCAGATTATGCAAATTAAAGACCATCTCTGGGTGGCTCTGGCTCAGGTGGTAGAGTGGGTTGTCCACCAATTGCAAGGTTGGTGGTTCGATCCCCTGCCCCTCCACAGTCGAAGTGTCCTTGGGCAAGACACTAAACCTAAAGTTGCTCCCAATGAAAGGCAGCACCTTACATGGCAGCTCTGTCATTATTGGTGTATGAATGTGATCTACTCTCAAGTGTACGTTGCTTTGGATAAAAGCGTCTGCTAAGTGAAATTCAAAATTGAAAAATCAAATTTTTGCCTACTTAACATGTCCATATGATGTTTACATATATATATATATATGCTGGATAACATCTCATGAGTTAAATATGTGACAAATGCCATGGCTAAGCTTTTCCACCTAGAATTTGTAGTGTACGGACTCAAAAACAACACAGATTCAGATTTCTTGGGTTTCATATGTAACAAATCTAAGAAACCAACCGTGTCGACTTGTGGGATTGGGCTGTGTCATTGCTCTTGTCAACAACTGGTTCCTGGTTCTAACGTGTGTGGCTGAATAACGGCTAATTTGTCAGACAGTTTACATCGGCACCACAAAGCCACCACAGTTTAAAGCCACTTGACTTATTCAAGCCATCTGCTGAACTTAATGTCTTTTTCTATCACAGTAACATTGCAGAAAAACAAAATATGGCAATGTCAGCTTTTTTTCAAATATTGTGCAACCCTAATTACGTAAAAGGATCATGAAATTATTGTTATTTTTTTAAACTTGTAGATACCGATACAGACATACAAAGATGAGTTTTTAGGGGTTAAATCAATGATTGCAGAGGGATTTCAGTATCATAACTATTGATGACAAACAAATGATTAATGTGTTCTACGTTTGTACATCAATGCTGCTACATCTCCAATTACTGAATATAGTTTCACTGGTTAAACACTGGGCTGCAAGGTGGCTCGGTGGTTAGCACTGTTGCCTCGCAGCAGCTAGAAAGTCGCCGTTCACGTCCCGGAGAGGACACCCGGGATCTTTCTGCATGGAGTCTCCATGTTCTCCCCGTGCAGCGTGGGTTCTCTCCGGGTTCTCCGGCTTCCTCCCACACAGTCCAAAAACATGTTGAGGTTAACTGGTGATTCTAAATTGTCCGTAGGTGTGAATGTGAGTGTGCTTGGTTGTCTGTCTCTAAGTGTAGCCCTGTGATAGACTGGTGACCTGTCCAGGGTGTCCCCTGCCTTCACCCTGAGTCAGCTGGGATAGACTCCAGCCCCTCGTGACCCTAGTGAGGATTAAGTGGTGTATAGATGGGTGGATGCATGGATGGATGGATGGATGGGTGGCTAAACACCACCAAATGTCAAATATAGCACTAACATTGCTCACTGTATACTGTTATTTGTGCAATACTGGCAGTTGATATTGCAAGTAGAGCTTCTTTACAGTGTTTGCTGTGATTTTTTTTTTTAAATTGTAGCTTTAAAAAAATCACCATGAAAACCCCAGAGGCCACAGATGTCAAAAAGGGCATATCAGTCCTTTGGGAAACTCTGCAATGTCCCATATGGTGAGTGTCATTCAGAACAAGACTTGTTAATAATAATAAAAAAACATTTTAAAAATCTGCTTTGTCTTTAATATGTTTTTATTATTGCACAATGAAAACTGTTATTCATTGTTAATTCATACTGAAAACTAAATGCATTGTATTTAGAAGAACTGTCACGCTCTGAACTGACTTTATGCGTTCTTTCACCTGCAGCTTGGATTTGATGACTGCGCCTGTAGCTACCAAGTGTGACCATCAGTTTTGCAAGTAAGGAACTGATGCATCCGCTTTACTGAGATGATTTGTGGCGTTTTGGTAAATAAACTCCACTTCTTATTTATTTATTTCTAACATGCATTCATGAATAATATATTTGTTTTCCGTCCTACCAGATTTTGTATGATGAAACTTTTGGACAGCTCCAAGCAAAACAGGGCCAGCTGTCCCGTGTGTAAAGCCAAGATAACCAAAAGGTTGGACAGAATCAATACGATGACAGTGTAGCGTTTACTTGAGTCCCTGACAGCTAATTGCTATTAATACCTGCATCATTATACTTTCATATGTGTGTGCACAGGAGCTTGCAGGAGAGTCCTGGATTTCAGAGACTTGTAGCAGGCTTGCAGGATATGATACAAGCATATGAACATGACACCGGCACAAACTGTAAGACTACATCGCAGGCTAATTAAAATGACCTTATGGAAATGACTTGTGTTGCATCACCTGACATTGCATTTTCACATTTTCAGACTTCACTGGAGTGCCCCAGACAGAAAAACACTCAAGGTAGCCATTAACTAAACATTTTGAGTAGTACTTCTTTATTCTGTTCCGTTACATTAATGTGTATTTTCCTCTACCAAGTGTCACAGATGCTGAACATACCAAACATCCTCATAGTGTGTCATCTGGAGATACACCCAGCACCGGCCTTGACAATGTGGAAAGTGCTGACCATGAAGATCTTCCACGGTCCAACTCCTCAACCATAGCAGGTAAAATCTGAAGTTCATGGATTGCTGTTATTAGTCAGCTGCTGTGTTTATTTATGAACTAGTTTGTGCCACTTTGGTGTAGATCTGCAGCTCTGAAACTCAGTCTGAAAAAGAATACATAAGCAAAATGTAGTTTGATTACCTTATTTGACAGATGTCTATGCATGTCCTTTTTTTTCTGACCATTTAATAAACAAAAATGTCTATTACGCTTGAGTAAATGAAACCCGAATTAATAAAATGGGTTGAAAAAATATATTCTCACTTCTTATTATTTTGGTGTCGAAAACCTCAAATCTTCGTCTATGTGGAAACATACTTGTGCTCTGGTACTGTTATTGTTTCCTGACTTTATAATAAAGTCCAGTCACAAAGTATTGGGTGGCACAAATCTGTCCTGCTTGAGATTCCTTAACAAAGACAAAAAAAAAAAAGTCCTCTGCTCTCAGTAAAACCACCCGAGGCCCTGCTCCGGTATAATGACTTTCCAGTAGTAAATGACATAGGAACAAGTGTAAGTCATTATTTATCCTATTTTAAAAGAGTGTTGTCCTCCTAAAGGTTCAGTATGTATCATTATTTGTCATTTTCTCATTTCCTTTTAGCCCAGAATGGATTTGCAAGACTCATGGGACTTGAAGATTCGGCTCCTTTGACGACAGAAAACGAAGGCCTGGATAGCGGCCTTGGTGGCGCTCCTCCAACCTCTGATAAGAAAACATCCAGCTCTACAGATAATGTGGATCCAGCGCAAACAGAAGTGCCAGAAATTGTGGCAAAAGCTACACCATCACACAAAACTAGAAGCGAAAGGAAATCTGTCAACTCTGAGAACCTTTGTCCGATATTAATTTCCGAAGAGACCGAACCCCAACCTTCGAGAAAGTCCTCAAGGAAGAAACGGAAAAGGGATTTGGAGCCTGATAAGATTCTTGAGCAAAAACAGAAGAAAAGTTTAGAGAAAGTCACTGAGTGGCTCATGAAAGTCCCAACTGAAGGAGGTCTGGAGTTAGAGAAACCAGACGACGATGCAGATGACTCCGACAGCTCTTCTTCCGCTTCGACAATAGACCTCAAGCAAAGCATTAGTGATTTGATTCCTAAGAGAGAAGAGCGAACGAGAGCTCTTGAAGACCAGGTGTTCGGTGCCGTCTACAAACGAGAGCGGAGAGGAAACAAGACTTTCTCTCCTCCGCTTAACGTTTTTGTTGAGCCTCCAACACCTTCAGAAATACAGAGGGAGGAAGACGATCTCACTCCTGCTGATGGTGAAAACAACATAGAGGGAGATGGAGAAATGATCGAGGAAGTAAACGACACTAGCAGTGACATTTTTAAAGTAGTGGAGCAGATGGAGATCAGGGAGGAAAATAACACACATGTGGAAGATTTGAACAGCTTCCCAGAAAGTGACAAAAACGAAGGTGTAGATGAGGTTCCTTGTCCTGTGTCTGATATTGTACGGCAGCAACCAGCAACAAAAGCAAAGAAAAGGATGGATAACCCTCTGCAACATGTGGACAGTGATTTGCAGGAGCAGGCTATGGCAAAAGCAGAAGGTTCTGAGCAAAAGAAAACTGACAAGCGGAAAGGTAAAAACGCAAAGCCGGAAAAAGGCAAACCTGCTCGAGTGCCGAAGCCCCTTGTTCTGGTGGGAGTTCAAAATGGAGAAACCAGTCCTCAGACTAGATCAGAGGAAGTACAAGTACAAATTGAGACTTACCCAAGCAGTGAGGACCAAGAAACGCCCGTCATGAGGAGCTCTAGGAGAAGTAGAAGACTTCAGCTCTTTGCAGAGGAAGTCCAGGAGGGCCGCAAGAAAGCAAACATGAAAGCAAAGGTACCTGAAAAAAAACGCAGCACTTCAAAGAAATCTGAAAACCCTAAAGGTGAGACACTGCATAATACGACACCTGAAAAAGACAGCGTGACAAAGGCAGCTACAAGAAACGGATGTGTTTTTGATGAAGATATAGGAGGAATTGAAAACTTGGAGTCTGATGAGAGAACATCTTTTGTGAAGCCAGCAGAAAATGTTACTGCAGAAGTGCCAAATCCTGAAACTGTGCCAGAAGCCGGTGCTGCTGCTGCTTGTGTCTCTTTGGTCTCCAGTTCTTCAAGTCCATCTGATGCAACAGTGGTAGGTCCAACGCTTGAAGACGACAAGCCAACAAATACTGTAACAAACAGTGTTCGGCTGGAGGCCTCGGTTTGCGAGACTAAATGTGCTGAGACGGAAAACGACGAAGACAAGAACGACAGTGAGGTGGACACAGAGCAGCTACTCAGGAGCTTCAAAGCCACTAAAAGGAAATCTTTCCATCTTGGTTGTCCAAATGTGAAAAGGAGCCGCCGTTCAGACAAAGACAACATGCAAGTTACTGAAGCAAAGGAGGACCGTCGTGATTGTTCTGATGCTCCAAAGACATCTGAGGCCACCAACCAAGAGGCTTTAAAAGACACTGAAAAGTCATCTTGTAGCGATTTCATCTCTCCTTCCATCTCACCCGTCCAGACGAGAAAAGCAGTCGCTGAGAAACCAGATCAAGTGGTGGTAGAAACCTCGATCCCTCACAGCAGTTGTTCAGATCAGGACAGTGCTGCTGGTGACCTCAGGAGCAGTCTTAGCAGTGCCCTCAGTCCAAACAAAGTGACAAAATCTGACAGAGAGAGTTCTCAACTCTCTGTTGTCCCTCAAATAGTGGACTCCGGGCTTCGCTTCACAGCTGTTGAATATGAAGAGCCAAACAAAGCCCCCAACTGCTCTCAAATCACAGACAGTCAGCTTGATTGTACGGCGAGGGATGCTGGCAAAGGAAACGAGATCAGAGATAGTTTAGCCAGAAATTCAGCTGCTACTGTAAACTACTGTTCAGACAACACAGCTGAACGTATCCCAATTGCAGACTCTTCATTAACCCCCGATGACCTGCTACCTCCATCCGTCGAAATAGTCCACAAAGCAACGACAAAAGGTCCCGGCAGTGGGGAGGTCAGCGGCCATTCCTCCATTAAGACCAACCCGAGGAAGACGAGAAGGGCTCAGAGGCTGGAGTCTTCATCCGAGTCCGATGGCAGCGGATCCAAAGAGGAATTACCAACTTTGACTCAGATCTTTGGGACGTCAGCTCGTCCCTCTGCTGTGAATCAGGATCAAATAGAGTCCTGTCAGGTTGCTTGTGTTACAGCTGATGCAGCAGAACCTTTGAGCCCCGACAGCGTTAACTCCAGCCAAGGGTCTGTGGACCTGTTCGGCACACCAGATGAATGTAAGTAGAGTCTCGGAAGCGGGAATAGTGTTTTTGGGTTTTCATTTTCCGGTTTGTTACCAGTGTGAACAGTACGTGCTCGCTCTGTTGTTTTCTTCTGCAAGAATGTATGCATCTTAAGATTATAATATAAACCCTAAAGTCTGTGGACACAAAGCAATAAGGTTCTTTTCCTCTCTGCAGGTGACGTCCCAGTAAATGACATCAGTGTTTCCTTTGAATCATCACAATTCTCAAGCGAAGTCCTTGTTACACAGGTAAATATAATTAGTCTTGCTTTGCTTTCATGTATAGTTGTATGAATGCACCCTTTGTTTTAAAAGAATGACAATTCAGTGTCTTATCAACACTTGGTCCTTGTCAAAGTGAGATTTTCCATTAATTCCAGCATTAGAATCATTTCTGCTTGGTCAGCATTACCTATTTTTCCCATTGTGCTTCCAGTGATGCACTGTCACTCTACGCCCCATAGAGGGCAGCCACCACATTTTCCCCGAACCAAACTGTCAGCGTCTGGATGACAGACTACCTCGCTCAGTGAAAAATGTCCCCCTCAGCAGCTTTCTAAATTGCATTTCATTTACGTTAGAGGAAATGCCGCCTAGAAGATGATTCTTGTTTTCTACCTCATCCGTCTTCCAGCGCGCTCACTTTTATCTGTCGACTGTATTTGACTGGGGAGTTCAAGTTTCACGCCCTGGGGTTTAGAGAGGGCCCAGGATTACACACAGCTGAGAATACAGAGCTCTGGTATTATTTCGTTGCGTGTCTGTGTACATAATCAATGCACCGGCACTGTAAACTCAAAGGAAGAAATTAAAATAATGAAAGCATTAGTCTAGCGAAGCAAAAACACACAGTTATAAACCAACAGGGTCTGTTTTTTTTCCAAAACAGCCTCAGTTGAAAATGCTGGTGTCACTTCCCCCTCCTATAAACATTACACAGTCATCTTCTCACTCACTTATGCTGCCATATGTTCTCCACAGTAACTGCTCTCTGGCACAAAAAGCACCAATTCCCTTCTAGTAATGAGTGTGGCTGTCGCTGACTGACAGTTGCTAATTGTTTTCATACATCAGTGCAAGATACCAAATATGCAGCCAGTGGGTGGTCCTCTTTTTTTTTTTTTTTTTTGCACATTAAATGTTGCTCCAGCTTTATTTTAATAAAGTGTATGAGTCATTTGTAATTTTCGGCTGCTGTACTTTACCGTTCTTTGCTCTTTCAGCAAAAGATAGAAATGCAGAAGGAGCTGGTGAGGCTGGAGAAGCTGATGGCTCTGGTGTCAGAGGTGCTTCAGGAGAAAGAGGAAAGTCCAGCGAAGGAAACCCATCAGGGCAGCAGAAGTACAGGTAAGCAGACGATGGATGTGTGGAGGTTTTTTTTTTTAGAGATGGAAAGATTTGCCAGTTAAGTGATGAGCAGATAATTATTTGTTTACGACATTTCTCGAGCAAAAATATAAAAACTCGCTGGTTCTAGTCTGTCATCTGTAAACATCTGCTGATTTTTATTAGTGTCCTCTGATATTAAATGTAATATCTTGGAGCTTTGAAAAAAAAAAGGAAGCTGAAGACATCGCCTTGGGCAGCAGGAAATGAGATGGGCATTTTTTTTTTTTTGTATTTTCTGACATTTAATTTGCAAAATAATTAGCAGAAGAAATAATCTGCAGATGATAAGTGGCATTAGTGGAATTATTGGCATTAGCGATATTCAACATGAAAGTTTTCCCACTGCTTAAATTGAATCAGAAGAGCAGATCAAAGCGAAGATACTCATATTTGTATCTTGTTTCAAAGCAATGTATCGTACCTCTGTATCCCCAAAACTGTTTATTTTAATAAAAGTTGTGGATTGGCTTTGTGCAAGCGTTCAAAGCTGATCAACTTTAATGGTAATTTCATGTCCTCAGGCACAGATGCTCACAAATCCCATCTCTGTGACCGGGATGCAGGCCAAGGGTCAGACGGGTAAGTAAAGCATGGAAGGGTGGATTCTGCATCGAGATTTTTACTCTTTCTGATCTGATTAGCCTGATATAGAAGGTAAACAAGAAACAAAAATAGATTTCAAAAAACGCTTTATCATATTGTTAAATGTGTAATGTATGACTATGAAGTGCAACGTTTATGAAGAGAAGAATTATTTGCCTGTGAATCTGCACTGAAAAGGTGATAAATAACACTGAAGAATAGTTGAATATAAAGATAAAAACCAGAAATGGCAAATGTATTTAAATAGCACATTTCTTTACATGGAACATTGAGACAAAATACGAGGTGTGTCAGAAAAGTTCCAGGACTGGTGTCACAAAAGTTATATTTAAATCCAAACTACGAGTTTTTGAAGCAATCCCCCTGGAGTCTATCACACTTTCCCAGCCATTTTGATGCCATCCACGTCTTACAAACGGGTCTCTTTGATAACCCCCTTGAGCTTGGAGAAGAGGAAACAATCCCACAGAGCAAGGTGGGCTGAGTAGGGAGGTTGCTCCAGCATGGAGATGTTCTTCTTCAGCCAGGAACTGTCGGATGCTCGAGGCGTTGTGAGCAGGCTTGTTGTCATGGTGAAGCAGCCACGACTTGTCCTGCCACAACTCTCACCTCTTCTGAACGAAGCAAACGCAGCAGGATCTCTTTGTAGACGTGCTGGATGATCGTTTGAAGGGGAAACTTGTAGTTTGGGTTTGACATATATCTTCTGTGACAGCAGTCCTGGAACTTTTCTGACACACCTCGTATAAAAATACAGGCTCAAATATGAGAAAATGGATAACAGAGACATAAATATTAGATTTTATCAATGAGGAAAGTACAGAATCTGATTCATCACAGCCCACCATCCATCAAACATACTGCCCAGCAATAAAATCTCAAAAAACATGAACGCAAAGTAGAGACTGTTACTCAAACACAGAGCTTCACATGCCACAAGGAACAAGTGCCACAAGCACACATGCATACACAGTAATCAATAATAGGCCTGGGAGAATGGGAACCTTTGAAGTTGCTTTTAAATGTGGAAAAGAAATTGTGATGGACGTCAAGTCAGCCTGCAGCCACATCACTGTCAGCACACAGTATTTTTAGCAATACAAAAATAGAAAAGTAGTTCATACCAAAGTCCATGTTTCTGCTTTGTTTTAGCTTTTATTGATTAGTTTTTGTGGAAAACTTAACCGTCATAGGCGTCATGTAAAACCACAGCAAATCTCAAATAAATGCCGTGTTAAGCTACATTTATGCAAGTTACATCATAACCGGCGGAGCGCAGTACAGTTTAGGGGTTATTTCGCGTCCCTCCCAGTTTTTGCAACCCGGCAGGTGTGGCGCATCTACAGAGTGGATGAACTGCAGGCACAAATCTGTGAGCAGGTCTGTCTCTACAGGCTTCTGCAATCCATCTCTGCGGGAGCGTAGGGACTCCCAGATGGCACAGGACCTCTAAGAGGGAGATCCTTGCAACAATTTGGAAAGAAAAGATCCAGAAAATTGTGGGGAAAAACTGCTATTGCGTTTGATTTTTTAAGTGGCATGCGTCCTGTACATTGTGTTGCTATTTCAGTCGTGTAGGCTGTATTTCACTCAGCAGCAAGTCAAGCACGCCTGAAGTGCCAGAATAAGAGGTTATGGCACTTCGCTGGCATCACGGTTCACACGCGCACTTACCGATGCGTCAAGCATACCAGCGGTCTGCGACAGGTCCAAGGCAAGTCGTGTCCAATGGGAGAGCTGGGCAACGTTTAAGTAACGTTATGTAACTTTGGCTGAGCAGTGACAACATGGCCACAAGTGGTACTTACAGGATTCTGGTGCTTTAAATTCTGCCGGCCCCTGAGTTGGGAGCGGTGAAGGGTACTGGAACAGACTGTAACAGCTCATGCAACAGTCGCAAAAAACATCTTCTGAATAGAAACCAGCAATTTTCCTGTCCGCAGCAACAGGCAACTTAATGTCGTGTGTGTGCTTCAGCTGAATAAATCTTGCTATTTTGCATAATGTTAGTTTACTTTGTACCTCTCAGCCTTCTAACTTTAGGATATTGAATCAAAGCACAAACAGCGATGAAAGAAAAAATCTAATTCCCACACTGAACTGTCACTATTTAGTAGATGCCAGTTTTGGAAGTTAGATTACAAGTTGAGTAAAGCAGACGTTATCTCTCGTGTTAAAATAGGCTGACTTGAATTGTGATTAAAAACTAGCAAGTTGACAGCTTTGCTTACGCAGCCAAGAAAGAGGTGCCAGTCTCTATTACATTTCAGTGAGTCATCTTCAAGTTTCTGAAGCTGTTTGAGGTAAAACAGTTGCACAACGTTGCTTTAAGTCCTCGTTGGCAGGAAATGCAGGAAGTGATTAGAGGAAGCTGATGATATCTCAGCTAAATGATTCTCAGGAATTGGACTGTTAGAAACCGGTTCTACGTGGTAGCTGCATTCCTGCAGAGAGGACATTCTTGATGTTGGCAATCCTCCGCACTCACCAATCTGATAGCGTGGTGATTAAAAGAGATAGAAGGCTTTGAAGCGACTTTTAGTCTCTCTGGTCTGATCAGTTTAGTATTCGTAGTAACCGTCAGTGAGTACAAAGTATGTTTAACTTTAAAGCAACAGTTCGATATGTTGGATTGAGGGGGAAAAATGCTCATTTGTCAATGATGATAAAGTTGTTTCATCCTGTTTCTGGTCTTTGTAGTAGACTGAGGTAACCAGCTTCTGACTGGAGCTTCAAATTTACCAGCCAGATATGAGTGTTATTGATCTTCTCATCAAACACTCTGCCAGCGAGTGAATAGGCATAAAATAAACTAAAATACACACAAAAAAAAGGGTAAGTGACTGACTGTGGAAGACATATGACAAAAAGTAGCAAAAGAGGTTTTCTTTGTTTGGTCAGCAGGTCAATTAACCAACCAGCTGCTGGCCTGATACTGACTTCAAATCACAATCTTCCAACTCAGACTTGACTTTAAAAACAAATGTAATTAAATAATCGCTGCCTCACTGCATCGGATTTCTGCCCTCAAGAGTGTTGTATACGTTGTTAATAAATTTTAAATGGAGTTATATTTCAACACAGCCATATTAAGCAGTACAATAACTGGAGCAAGTGGCATGTAATTGGTCTCTTTCAGTCTGTAACTGAAGGAGAAATTTAGCGAGTCTGTATGTGTGTGTGTGTGTGTTGTTGGGCTCGTTCTCAGAGGGTGATGCATCTCAAGAGGACAGGCGGATAATCTCGCTAATGAACCCAGAATCTGCTTATGCTGTGGAGAATAAAAAAGTCATTACTGACTGCATCTTATATGTCATTTAGAGCACTTAGAGGGAAACTTGTGTTGCCACAGTAATTTATCTCTCCCGCCTGAATGCCGCCTCCCCCCCAACCTCTCGCCTCGCAGGGTTCTAAGTGCTGTCCTCCGGGCAAGAAAAAGGGAGCGATGGAAAGAGTTGGCGGATGAAAACACGGAGGGACTTAGTCGTACAAGTTCTACATTTAAAAAAAAGCACGTATTCCAGGAGTGCAATAGATGAAATTGAAAAGAATAGCTGGCACTGGAGTATAAGTTTTCAATGAGCTGATATCGCTTTGGGACAGGTAATTTAAGTGCAGGCATGCTGCCAGTTATCAGTAATGCCGGCGCCTTTGAGTGAAGCATAAAAACCTAAAGAAAACAAAGTAGGAGAACTTCCAAAACTTTATTTTTTTTTAATATTAGTTATGGAATATATTGGATGACGTGTCACTGGAATCAACTGTCTGACTCAGTGTATGCAGTCCACATTTAAAGTGTTACTACAGCGATGGCTCATGCAATTACTACTTCTGTTGTCTTTAAAAGGCACAATTACTCCGAGCTGAAATCACCGTTATTCACCTGCGTGGCTACAGAACCTAATCCTGCAATTACAACATAATCCAGCACAGTTATGATCAGAAATGTGCAGACAAGGTGAACCAGGATGTGTTATTATGGCCAAACTGTGTCACATGTTCCTGATCTCACTGATGACGTGTTTCTCTCGCTAAAGGTTAAAAAAAAAAAAAGAAGCAAACTGCAGTACAAGCCTATCAGAGCATCATCGGGGAAGTATTTACAACTCCGTGTTACACAATAAAACTTAATTGCAGTGTGTGCCTGCTTGTCCAGTTAGTTTCTGCCTGCTGAAAGTATGAACAGGGCTGCACTGTTCATCTTTCATGGATGCAAACAAACTCAAAATTAAAATGTGGAGCCATCACAGTCATTGTTTTATTTCAGCTGTGCGCAAGTGGAGTGTGTCCCTTTTCTTATTACTTTCTGCACTGTGTCCTAAAGTGAACCTACACTCAAATTCTTAAAGCCAAAGTAATATATGTATATAAAACCCAGGCCACGGCTTTCCTTTGATGTTTCCCCGCTGTATAGTGTTTTATATCATATCCACTGCGAGTGATGTCCAGTCCGGTCTGGAACTGTTGTGGTACAGAGGTCTGGACAGGATGCGGTGAGCCTCAGCAAAACATTGAAGTTCAGCTTGTCTGGATGAAGTTAAATATAAGAAGATTCAATCAGAAATTGATCAGGCTTTGCCGTCGCCACCCATCCTGTTTGAAGATGTATAAAAATACCCTGCTCTGAATAATAATGTGTGTCTGATATGAGTTTTCCATTAAAAAAGTTCAATCATCTGGCTAGAAAAATTCATAAAAATAACATCCACACCTTCCTCCTTATTGAAGAATCCAGAATCTATGCCTGTGCAAATATTTTGCATTTCAAAAGTTCACCCACTGGATACAAGATGTCACCGTATATCACTGAAGCTCCTATCTGCAGTGCAGGCTTCAAGTTTCCTGCTTTAAACTTTTCCCCAGATTATTCTGAGAACTGCCTAGTTTCAAACCCTGAACATATAGTATATGATTCGGTACATGATGGTCAAACATACAAGAGAGGTAGCGTTGACCCAAACTTGTTTGAGGAAGACGGGGGACTTTACAATCACCACTACAAAGAAAAGCAGTGTTTAGCCCCAGCCTGGCAGAGCAGATTGGGTCATCCCTGAAACTGTTGCAGCATTCTGTTAAAGTTCATGTGCACGTCTTTTTTTTTTTGCAGGAAGCATGTTCCAGACGCAGGACGAGATCTAAATGCAGGAACTTCTGATGGCAAAGGGGTCACCGAGCGTGGCGGCATCACAGAGACGGGTAAGGCTGATTTGGGTTTGTCTGACTGTGTGGTTTACATTTTTTTGTTTTTTTTTTAAAGAGAAATGTGTCTCGTCAGATAAAATTCTGTTTTTGCCTGCCCTACATGCGCAGGGTTGAGCGTCAAAGGCACCGGAGGCTCCAAAATGTCCGGTTTAGCTTCAGTAGCCAAGACGCTAAAGAACTGCAGTTCACCATCAGACGGGCAAGACGACAAAGAAAACGACAGTCCCCCGAAAGACGGATGTAAAGCTAAGCTGGTGCTGGTGTCGTCTGGATTGGGCCCCAGTGAGCAGGTGCATGTTCGGTCAATCGATATGTTTACTGAGCGCAGCCGTTTGTCGAATTGCACAAACCAATTAGATGTTTTTTGCCAACAGATAATGGTGAAAAAGTTTGCAAAGAGAGTCGGAGCCCGTGTGGTTTCCCAGGTGACGGCAGATGTGACTCATATCATAATGCAAACAGGTGAGTCTGTCCATCAGACGTGATGCATTGACCTGCTAGAGTTTAGTCAGCGGTTCAAAATTTGCTCGATGCGCAACGGAGCAATTAAATTAAAGTTTCCCTTTAATTCTAGTTTTTACCCGTTTCCTCGAGCACGAACATTTGCATTTGCAGAAGTCGGTTTTCTTTCTCCGTGTAGTTACAGCTTGTTTTGTGCGTCTTATAAAGCGCTCCTTAGAGATAAGCTCTCTGTTGCTCCCTCACCCACACACTCTCTCCTCCATTCATCCGCTTGTTGCTAATTACCCTCTCTGATAGATTATTTTTAATTTCAAAGCTCGCTGTCTCCAAAGCACCATATTAACTGTCACTGTTTAAGGAGTCTTTTTTTTTTTCTTTCTTTTTTTTTTTAATGGCAGCTGTTTCCCAGGCAACAGAAACACAGGAATGTTAGGTCTCTTGATCCTTGTGGTTAAAGGTTGGAAAGGAACAGTAGGTCTCGCATTATAGCCATTAGCAGGAATTAATTGGAAATCATTCAAAATGTATTTTCTTCAAGCAACATCAATAGCAAGCACTTAAAGGTTTAATGAGTGGTGACCAAATTGTTGGATTTGATTAAATTTGAAGAGCCCGAAACAGCAAAACTATTGAGTATTAAACCCTCTGTTTCACACATTATTATTATACCACAATGGGGAAAAATACTTTAATTACCTTATTTATGTTTTGACAAATAATATGTTTTGGTAGATTGAATGCCATATGAGAACAATGTGCAACAATAAAGTGGTATATTTGAATTGATTAATAAATGAAAAATGAAATTCAAACAACATCACACAAGTTACTTAAATAGGTTTAAGCTGCATGGTGAATCTCTCCAAGAAGTACAGTAGACTTGACTGTCTTTTGCTGTCTTTGTATCCCATTTTAGTTACATGTCAAGGTTTATGACAGACAAACACTAGTCTCGTCTAACAATATTCCCAATCAGCTATCCTCCTTTGTGTGAGGTACAGACGTGACTCGATAATCCGACCCTTAACAATCTAAAAACCTGCTATCTGACAGGTTTTTAGGAAAAACAAATGGAACCCATTAAAAACAGCCTTAACATAGCGACAGCCTTGGATTCTGACTCTGACATGACGTTTTATGTCACCAATCAGGATAACGGCGTATTATCTGACTGAACAATCCCACACATTGGCTACGTTCAGACTGCAGGACTTGATGCTCAACTCGGATTTTTTTGTGAAATCCGATTTTTTTGCGAGTTTGTTCACATTTCCAGTTTAATGCGACTTGTATGTGATCTGCTGTGTGAACTTCATGCAACCCAAAAGTGTCCCGCATACGCAGAAGAGGACACGACGACGTCACACGCAGCGAGCGTGCTCAGTATTTGTGGAAGTAAACATGGATGGTAATGGTGGGGCATATCTGCCACTCCCCCGCCGCCACCGATGGTGGAAACAGAACTGTGAGCGCTAACTAAAGTAGCATCAGCAGCAATTACTGCCTGTGCGTTCCGGCCACTTCCACCTCATCGGAGCACTCCCCCGGGGTGGAAGTGTCCCCCGACCACGCCAAATTGTCATCATTAATTGGGCCCAAATATCCGGAGCCCAGAAAGTGCTATTTGGACCAGCCCTACTAGTTATTATAACAACTATGAACAATAATTAACAACAAATGAGCCTTCAAGCATCAAGCCCGCCTTGTATCTCGACCTCCGTCTTGACAATCCGACAGCTTTGCTATCCGACATAAAAGAAGGTTTTACATTTAGTGTCGGGTTATCGAGTCACGACTGTATTTCTAAACACCAGAGAAGAAAACTGTAGAATGTTTTGCTTTAAGCCATCAGAAAAAAAACTTAGGTCGTTTAATTTTCCAAAAGTTTTACATTTAAAGACTGGCTTACAGCTATAAGTTAAAGGAAGTGTCTCTGTACTTGTAAAGGTTATGATATGGAACAGCATTTAGTTCTTTACAGGACCTTACCGCCAAGATTTACCCAAGTAATTAAAACGTAATCAGTATAAATGATAACATAGTAAAAATGTAATTTCTGGGAAGAGTGGGCAGTGGTTACAGCCATATATTGTGCTTTTTTTAACGCTCTCAGCATCATCTCTAAGCGCACACAGGGCTTCTCATCCACACATAATGATCATTTGCGTCTATGTACTATAATATACTGTGTGCTCATTCTGTGTCGCTGTCATGTCAAGTCTTCTTCTTCCTTATCCGACTCGTCTCCTCCAGACCAGCGCCGCCACTTTGTTTAAACCTCAAGAGACACTTGGTGCATTCTTCATAGATCTTTGTATATTTTTACAGTAACTTCATGAAGTAACTCCAGAAATGTCAGAGCTTTAAATCAAAATGTGCTATTTCTGAATCTACAAAACGCAGCCATCAGTAAAGCTGCACCTCATTTATATCACTTGAGTTTCCAAATCAAGGCGCGTGAGAGGGCACGCATGTATTCTTGCACATCTTTTCACACATCTCTGCTTGTTCTCTTTTCTTTGCCAGATGAACAACTGGTATGCGAGCGCACGCTGAAGTACTTCCTTGGAATTGCAGGCAGGAAGTGGGTGGTGGGCTTCCAGTGTAAGTACGACTTTACTTTTATTGTCGAGGCGCTATCGCTGATGTGCTTGGAAACAGCGACGACTAAATACAAAAACAGCGTGATGTGGGGGGACAGGCTGGAATAAAAGGGCCGTTACATAATACAGGAGCCACCAGGATAGTGTTTGTGCTTGTGACAATAAGCTCATAAGTTTCTGTTCTTCTCTCCTCTCCGCAGGGATTACTGAGTGCTTCAAACAAAAGAAACTCTTAGATGAGGTACGCTCGCCTGTGTGCTCCTTGAATTTGCGCGCCGGTGATTTCCAGTTTCATCTCTCCACGTCTCGATGTTGAATTAAGGCTGCATGATGAATCTTTCCATGCGGTTTGCTGTGATACCTCATAAATTATTTGTCATCCATTTGCTTTAGCAATCCCTACATCTGGTTCTTTGATATGCCGCTGTAATCCTTTGCCAGGATTTGTTTAGCACCGCCATTAATTTAAAAATTATTTCTCCGTCAGCTGTGCTGGTTTATAAGCTTTTTCATGCATCATGTAGTGTATGTAAAAATGCACTCATTACAATTAAAAGATGAACACTGTCAAATTGAAGAATGTTTAGTGTATTCTTAAAAGCATGCCTGGCTCTTGGAAAAAAAATGAAATAACTATTAGCAGCCTCCTCATTTACATTTAGTCGCTGTAGCAGATGAGACCGAATAATTGCTTGACTTATTTGAAAGATAATACGAGCGGAAAGTTAAACATCACTGTGACAGATGCACGTACACATGATGAAGTCGTTCCACTTTGTTTGTTTACAGAGTCCATTTGAGGTGAGAGGGGATGTGGTGAATGGATCCAACCACCAGGGTCCCTGGAGGGCTCGTACCACTGACGACAGTAATGTGAGTCCCTTATACACTGAGCAGGACTGTCAAATATATAATGTTTAATTAGCGTAAGCAGCCTCTGCAGCTAAACGCTACAGTCAGTTTTTTTACTTGATGTTTGCATTTTAAAAATAATATTTCCAAGTTTTGTTGGTTTTTGGATTTTTTTTTTTCTTTCTAGAATCTAGGTTAGGAAGATGTGTTTTAAATAAAAAAAGAAAAGAACCGTGTCCTCATACGGCTTGCAAGTTCAGGGATAGCTACAAATATTTTTTCATGACATTAGCAAGCTGTCACAGTTTAATTTAAAGATAAAGCATCTTTTATTAAGTTTAACCCTCAAAGGCTCACCTAATCCCCCTCTTTACAGCCGTGTGGGTTTGATCATATTGGACTGACGGGAGAACATGCAAACTCCATGCAGAAAGATCCCGGGTGTCCTCACCAGGACGCGAACCGGTGACCTTCTTATTGTGAGGCAACGATGCTAACTACCGAGCCACCTTGCAGCCCATAAAGAAACCTGTTGTGAAATAAATAAAGTTGTTTAAAATTGGGGAGAAACTGTTCATCAACGACCTGCCCTCCCATCGAAAAGCTAACTTAGACGACAGGTTTTAAGGGCCTTTCAGGGTCCCAAAACATCAACTCTGTAACTTAGTCAAGTTGGATACCTGATAGATTGGTTGGGGTGTCTACCATATGGGCGCTAATCTCTTCAAGCATTAATTCCCTGGTTCAGTTCCCAGCCAGCCTCTTCCCACTGTCCCTGTCCAATAAAGGCAAACATACCAACAAAAAGAGACATAGATGGTCCTGAATCACTCAACAGTGATGTGGTTGTTGCTTCTGCTAACGATAGGAAAGTGTTTCCAACTGTCTGAAAATCAGTTAAAGGCCAGTTCAGCTCTTTGTGCATTTATTTAATTTTAGTTTACTGGTTTTCAAAAAATCCATCAGCGACCTTTATAGAAAGCAAATCGAGCATTTGTTCTTGCAAATTTCGCCTCTTAGACTCTGCCGTCTCAGGTAAAGGTGTTGAAAGAGTTCATGTTTGTGTTGGAGTGAGAGAACTGCCGATCATGTGGCTGGGAAAGTTTTCTGTATCAATCCAACCTGTAGTGTGGCGACATCACAACAAGGCAAGTCAAAAATGTGAGATAACGTACACTGCAACCATATGGCATTTTTAAAACACACTCAACAAATTCTGGGTCTATTACAAACATAAATTCCTTTGATATTTGCGGGCATTTTATTAAATTGGACAGTGGAGAGATTTAATGTAATTAAAGAGAGTCCTTTTAAATATTAATCCATTTTTATTTTTTATTTTTTGCACGCATATAAATGCTTGTTTTTGTGGTCTTATCTTCTAGCATACGTCCAAGGCATTTATGTCTGTTAGCGTGCACTATCCCTGTTAAATCAACCGACAAAACAATTAAATAAACAAAAATAAAATAGACAGGAAATGCGCAGAGAAAAGGGGAATAACATGCACCGACCGGCCCACTGGACTGTATTCATCTTGCTGCTATTTAGGAGTAATTTAACAGCAAACTAAAGCAACGCTGCGAGCCACAAACAGAGCTTAACACACAACGTCTAGTAAAGAGCGACTTCTCTTTCTCACCATATAAATGCTACTTGTGCTCCATTTCATTCACCCTTCGGCCTTTTATCATTATTTTTTCCCACACTTTCTATCAGATTATCATCCCTCTGTAGATTGCGCATCTTGTGTAGTGACACCAGGCAGCCAATTACTCTTAACATGTCAACAACAGTCTTTCTGAAGAACCGACTGATTTGATATTAGTTGAAGTGCAGTTGAAAAGAAAAACCGAATCCACACATTAACTCATTGACAGTTATGGCCGTCGCCATTGTTTGTGAAAGCACGATTTCTGGCCATGAAGAACTGTCTGATTCTGTGAAGAAAATCAAATAAAATGTCCCAATTACAAGCAGCACTTGAACTTGTTTCTTCCTATTGCACCAGCCTCTTAGCTCGAGCCCTGTTGTGAAACCTAATTGTAATTTTCCTCTTGGTGTAAGGCCAGCAGGACCGGTTCTGTTGCCACTGAGGGGGAAAATTAGAAATGGCTAGATGTCATGTTGGCCGTATCGCTGCCTTTGAAGAACCTCCGCTAATTGAATTAGCTAGTAATTTCAGGCTTATTTAAGTGGCTTCAACGCAGCGCCGGCACTTTGATGGAGCCAGACAGATTGTCCTGTTCATATTCACTTTCTGTCACCTGCACCGGTCTGACAAACAGACTAACAGATGAAATGGAGAGGCAGGGGAGTCTGTCACCAGAATGTTGATGCTCAGGAAATCGCTCAAAGAAACTCCGAGCGTGTGTGTGTGTGTGTGTGTGCACGTTATCACACTCTCATACCTCCTGAAGGACATTAGGTGTTGTCTAAATTAAAAATCTGTAACAGAAACACTTTTTCATCTCACCAAGCACCTCTGGCTAATGATCATTATGGACATACGGGGAGGCGAGGAGAAATTAGTATTTCTTTCTCCAGCCGCACGGACATTTATCTTCCAAACGCTTCCATCCAGCCAAACACTGTATATGAGATTGTGATATGAGTTGCACATTTCCTTTTCTGTGGTTACCATGGTTCAAGGAAACAAGTTTACACTCCCATTTCAAGCAAGCTTATTGACCCTGAGTGCAATAAAACAATATGTCCCCGTTGCCGGGCGGGTCGTTTTTCTTTGCGTGCTTTAAGCGTGATATTACCTTTCTGAAGGCGGCTTTTTTTTTTTTTTTTCCTCCCGTTAGACTCGTCCCTGAATTTACAGTATAACAGTGAGAGCAAAAAAAAATGAACAAGGTCTAGAGGCTTTATTTTACACGGTAAGTGAGGAAGCTCTGCTGTAAATTGCAGGACGCTTGGAGAAGTGCTTCAGCTCTCCCAGTGTAACCCTTATACAGGTGACGAGTTCAGAAACACACTCGGCTGTAATGGTAAATGCAGCGATGACTGCTTTCATGCGGCGCTCTTGAACATTCTCCGAGGGTTAAATTCACTGTATACGTGTCTTCTTTTGCCTGGCTTTAGAAAATGCGTTGAGTTTTTCAAACATGCCACAGTCGGATATTCTGTTCTTACCTTGCATCTTGTTTTTGCCTTCAGCTGCTCATGAGGGGCTTCAAGATCTGCTTCCAAGGGCCGTTTACAGACATGACGACAGGTAGGAAAAAAACCTAAACAATAACATAATGTGCATGAGAAATGGCTTCTTTGGTTTTTGTGTGCTGGTCATTGTTGTGTCAGTATCTACACCTGTACAGCTGTTAGAGAGACTTTATTTAGTATATTAGTTCTGAAATTAGGGAGTTTTAAACCTGCAGTATGGAAATTCTCCACCTTTTGACAGTAGGAATCACTGATTACTAGGGGTGGGACTTTAACGCGTTAATTACGATTAATTAATTACAACAGAAATAACGCTAGCTATCCAGGACTGCTAGCGCTAACAGCTCCGGCGGTTTCTGTGCTCGCTACAACATGCTTTGCATTCAGGTGGTACCGTCAGCTTGATGTATGTCAGTGGGATGCAAATTCTTTTGTGCACAAGTTGCACAAAATCACGCTCTTGTCAAGCCTTCCATCAGGCAGTTTTTTTAAAATGAAACTTTCCCTCCATCAGTCCAAGCGATGCACTCTCATCAGATTCCTCCATGTTTGTTGTTGTTAGCGTAGCGCTGATGCATCTGGTGCATCAGTGTGATCGGTGGGCCATGAAATCGGTCACTGACAAACCTTCCGTGTTTCCTGGATGTAAACTGTGATTACATTTTTTTTAACGTGTTATTTTTGTTGGAATTAATTAATCGTAATTAACGCTTTAAAGTGTATTAGGGGGGACTTTAACGCGTTATTTTTGCGTTAATTAGCGCGTTAAAGTCCCACCCCTATTAATTACACAGACAGAGTCGACACATACTTGTGATATGTGCCTCACCATCAACTGCTTTTATTTATAAAATATAATCTCTCCTCAGAACTCCAGATTCCTTCTTAACCTGGAGAATCAGAAACTGTTCTCGGACGCCCACCATAAACTAAGGCTGTACAACCCCGATCCAAGCCCTGTTCTAAACGGGCTGTTTCACTGTCTGTAGCTTTAAACCACACGGACCACACAGACTTTCTATTGCTTCTCTCTAAGCGATCATGTCAAATGGAAGTTTTGACAAATTAACAGCTGTTGCTTTAACTTGTGTATCGTGAGTTTACGGGATGACGTAGCTTCGAAAATGGCTAAAGTGGCAGTCGTGGAGTCTCAATGCAGTTCAGTCACTATTTCATACAGACACAAAACAATATGTAAACACTGCTTCCAACTTCCTGCAAACTTATCTCTGGCATTTTTATACTGCAGCTTATCAGTCATCCAATTTTACGATGTCATCACTGAAAGGAGCTTATTTTGAAAATGTTAAGAACAAAACTGTCATTGCTGTTAGAAGGACTCATTGTGGTGTCTGAAGTTACCCCTTTGGGATCAAACTGCATTTTTAATACATTACAGTGTGTGTGTGTGAAGACGCATCATAAAAATACTTGTTTTACTGCGTAGACATCTCTAATTACTTCAGTTTTCTCTCTCGCTGTGGTTCGGCCTTGTTGGGTTTGTCTGAGGAACACAGCACTAAAGCGCCACAGGAATTGCAACA
Organism: Stegastes partitus; assembly: GCF_000690725.1. Classification (NCBI taxonomy): domain Eukaryota; kingdom Metazoa; phylum Chordata; class Actinopteri; family Pomacentridae; genus Stegastes; species Stegastes partitus. The sequence goes on along the minus strand of NW_007578526.1, from coordinate 172,162 downwards.
TCTAAATGATGTCAACGATTACTGACCACAAAAATGAAGATTTAAAAACTTCCATTTGCATATTCTTTGAACAGTAAGATGGCTAAAAACTGAAGGGGTTTTTGTCATTAAATTATTGCGCTGTTTGCACACTTCTTTCTTCTCTCAAGAATTCGTTCTCTCAGCCACCTTTGTTCCGTCTCATTGATGTCTCCGTCCTGCAGGACTCCGATAGACACCCACCTTGCTTTCAAGAGAAAAACATGACAATAGGAAGAAGGACAGTGAAAGTAGCTCACACAGCTTTTGACTGACACCGAGACTAGCTTGAAACCTGTGCTGTTTTTAACCCCAGTCATTTTGGCACCGGAGAACAATGACGAGTGATTCCATCGCGTGGGTGGACTGAATACCGACTTAGGAGTTGTGTGAGGCGTTTTTTGGTGCGGTGTTGTCACATTGCACTGCGGTTGCTATGGAGCCAGTTAGCTGCCTGGGAAATTATTTTTTTCTGAAAAGAAAGCGGAAATGAGCTTTCACTGGTGGACAAAATGCCTCTGCGGTTCTCTCTTTTCCAAAGATACAATGGAGCTTACATTTTTAACTGAAGCTTAGCTTGTGAACTTTGGTCCTCAGGATTTAAACTGTTAATGACCTTCAAGTTGAAGGTTAAAAGGGGTTCAGTTGTCCTTTGTACAAAGCACTATTTTGCTTTATCCTTCAAACACAGCTGAATGCACAGATAGATCATGGGTGAAGGTCTCGGGAGTCGCATTGCTTAAAAACCCACAAGACAGCTTTCTTAGGTTTTCTTCTTCCTGGGGCTCTTTAAGTGCTCATGCAGCATCCACCCGCTGCCTGCTGGATCGATGAAGCTTTGCTAATGGGTTGACATCTGTGAGCTAGCGTGAGTAGTTTAAAGACTTTCTTTTACATGGTACAAACACGAGGATGGAGTCTGTTTTCTTCAACCCAACAAGATTTCATTCATTATTTAACCACACAAGTTTCCGTATGATACGTGATGAGGTTATTCGCCGCCTATACGACAAGTTCACTTATATGTGAGATACCACACAAGTGAAGCTGTTAATTCCCCTTTTTTTTGAGCGTGTTTGGCATTTCCAGGCACATTCTTCTAAACCTCGTTGAATGTGCGCTGATTGATTGAGTGAAATGCACACATTGCTGTGAGTGGTATTGACCTGTTTTCCGTCCCTGTGATCAAAGGAAGTCTGAGCTTGAAGTACGTCTGCTCTGTATCCCCTCGGGGTTAAAGGGATGAAAGCAGAAAGAATAAAATTTAGGTGTAGCCGCTGATAACTTTTTTTTTTGAGCACCCCAAACAGGCCGTGTTTACCTTCAGCAATTTTCTATGTGTTTATCGCAGGTGAAATGGAGTGGATGGTGGAGCTCTGTGGGGCAGCTGTAGTTAGAGATCCACTTTTCCTCGACAGTAAACAGGTAAGAGTGTCTATCGTCTCCCACTTGAAAACATTAAAAAACAAAGAGTCGCTGTTGTGCTGCCTTCATGCTGGTCAGTATAATTTTACAAATACAATCTATGCTTGTTTAAAAATCAGACCAGAGGGCTGAACTAACAGAGGGAGACCTGTCAACTATCCTCATTATCTTCTTCAAGTTCTTCCCAAGTGCTGTATGAGATATTTCATTTGGAATGCTTCCAGTTCGCTTGTGATTTTCATGATGGACACACAAATTATTACCGAAAAGAACAAGCAATAGTCAGTGAAGTGCCTCCCACAACAACTCTTTGCCTCACAAAGCTGCATTAATCCCTGTTATTTGTCTCTTCGGTTTGATTTTATTTTTGAAAATTGCACATTAATGCCGTGTTGCTCAGCAAATGTGGCATTTATTATGGCTAAAAAGGCGAAATTAAATGCAGTGCATTCAGAAAGTATTCGAACCCCATCACTTGTTTTCACATTTTGTTATGTTGCAGTCTTATGCTAAAATCATTTAAATCCACAATTTTCTTTTATTTTCTATCAACAACACTCAGTACCCCATTAAGACCAGAATGACAAGAACAGGGTTTTTTAGACATTTTTGCAAATTTATGTAAAAAGAAAAACTGAAAGATTACACTGACATAAGTGTTCCGACCCTTTACTCAGTGTTTAGTTGAAGCACCTGGGACGGCAATTACATCCTCACATCATCTTGGTAGATATAAAACATGAACTAGCTAGTGAAATGCATTTCTATAAAGATAATAAGCAATGAGCCCATAATTTCCCCCTTTTCAATACAGCTCGAGCCCGCCACCAGCTAAAATCAGTCAGCTTTTACTTTTTGGTTATGATGCAACAAGCTTGGCAGTCATCCTGGATGGGGACTGTCAGTGGGCAGCCATTTTCAGGTCTCTTTAGGGATGTTTAAGTCAGGGCTTTTGCTGGGCCTTTAGGGACATTTACAGAATTGTCCCTAAACCATGTAACAACCCTCATCCTGGCTGTGTGCTCATTGTCCTGTTGGATGCCGAAACTTCAGCCCAGGCTCCCTTCAGCTTCCCCTTGAGCGGTCTCCCTGTCCCTACTCATGTTAACCAGCCCACAGGATGATGCTGCCACCGCCGTGTTTCACCATTGGACTGGGGATGAGCATGGCCCTCAAAACGGAGGCCAAACATTTCAGGCCTTTTTTTAATCAAACTAGAGAACCTTGTTCGTCACAATCTTTCTGTGCTTTTTCATCAACAAACTCCAAAGTGGGTGTTCATGTGCTTTTCACGGAGGACAAACTTCCATCTGGCCACTCCACCATAAACCCCAGATCTGTGGAGTGCTGCAGTGATGGTTGTCCTTCTGGAAGTTTCTCTTGTCTCCAAGCCAAACCTCTGGCACTGAGACGGAGTGATCATTGGGTTCCTTGTTACCTGTTCCCCAGTAGTAGAGTCTTTTGTTGTTTCAAATATTCTTTTTGTAGGAGTTATGGAGGCTGCTGTAGTTTCATGCTAAAAAGCAAAAAAACACAGTCAAGATGTAGAAATATCTCAAAGGTGATCAAGAGTTAAATTTTAAGTGTCATAGCAAATAGTGTGAACACTGCAAGTGTTTCTGTAGTTCTGTTTTATCTTCGTCAGTATTCGTTGTTGCACGTTGACTGATTTTAAAATTGCAGCTATTTTAGAATTGGACAAAAGATGAAGAGGTGAAGGGTTCTGAGTACTTTCTGAATGCACTGTTTTAGTGACAATCACAGATGCAGTAACCACAGTCAGTTTATAATCAACAGTCCTGTCCAGTAACTTTATAATGCTACCAGAGAAACAGACAGTGAAGGGTGAAAACACAACTTTGTTCTGATTTGACGGGCTCTAAGTATATACTGCGTGGTATAATTGTTGTTTATTTTTGACACTAAACTGGTATTATTATTATTTTTTATCCTTTTGTTTCACAGAAGTCCCATCAGCTGGTCATCGTGCAGCCTCGATCAGACTCGTCGTCTTCCACGTACAGCAGTGAGTCTCATCTGAAAACAACATTTAATTATCACCTTCTATTTTTACGCAGGACCACAAAATAACACACTTTAGTTATTCTCACTTAGTTCCTGTCTTTCTCACTCACCCACACGCATGTGCACACGCATAGTACCAACGCACGCCCGCACATACGAGCCTCATAAAGATATGGATTAGACTGACAGCAGCAGCAGGGGCCGGTTACATAATTCATGCACAGCTTCACCCAGAGGTTTGAGCTGACACAGGGGCAGACTGATGGACAGTCACACAGAAGCCGTGTGTGATGGGTAATGTACCAGCAGTGACTAATAATATTCTACCAGGCAAAGATTGTGTATAAGTCTTGATATTGTACAGCAGCAGCAACACGTTGCTTTTAAAATAAGTGCTAACATTTGATTTTCCAGGTGAATAATGGATGGAAAAGATGTTACAAAACGAGTACCTGTTTGTTTCCCATATTGCAATCAGACTCTTTAAAAAAAAAAAAAAAAGCCATTAACACTTGATGAAGAAACAAAAGGGCGGGGAGGCTATTTTTGAATAACTGAAGGAACATAACTGAGGCAATTAAGATAATTTATTGAAGCTTGTCTGCACTACCCAGTTAGACGGTTCTTTTAGGAGGCGGAAGGCGCCTTAATGGCAGTTTTTTTTTCTTTTAAGCAAGCCAGCTAGATTAGCAGGAGACAGTTTGTTCCAAAGTTGCTTCTCTGTTTGCATGTTTGTTTACATTTGTGGGATTATCTTAAATCAAGCAGTTGTGACCAAAAAATACATGTTTGCAAAGTGGCAGCATATCAACAGCTTTCATACCAACACGAGCATCATTAGCTGGTACAGTCGTGACTTGATAATCCGACGCTAAATGTAAAACCTTCTTTTATGTCGGATAGCAAGGTTGTCGGATTGTCAAGACGGAGGTCGAGATACAAGGAGGGCTTGATGCTGGAAGGCTCATTTGTTGTTAATATTTATTGTTTATAGTTGTTATAATAACTAGTAGGGCAAGTCCGGATAGCACTTTCTGGTCTCTGGATATTCAGGCCCAATTAATGAGATATCCGAACATTCGGTGAGGTCGAACGGGGACCCGTCGGAGCGCTCCGATAGGGTGGAAGTGGCCGGAACGCACAGGCAGTACGTGGCGGTGGGGGAGTGGCAAATACGCTCCACATTACCATCCCTGTTTACTTCCGTAAACACTGAGCACGCTCACTGCGTGTGACGTCGTCGTGTCCTCTTCTGTGCATGCGGGACACTTTTGGATCGTATGAAGTTCACACAGCAGATCACATACAAGTCACATTTAATTGGAAATTTGAGCGAATTCACAAAAAAATCCAAATTGAGTGTTAAGTCCTGCAGTCTGAACGTAGCCAATCTGTGGGCTTGTTCAGTCAGATAATACGCCGTTATCCTGATTTGTGACATAAAACGTCATGTCGGAGTCGGAATCCAAGGCTGTCGCTATGTTAAGGCTAAGGCTTTGATAGCAAGGTTTTGTTAAGGGTTGGATTATTGAGTCACGACTGTATTTGCTCGTGCATAATAAACTGCATTATTGTAATTTAGACACGTGATCTGTTGACTTTTGTTGGTAAATTCCAGTATGTCTCGAAGATTTTTATTTATTGTTTAAATGGCAGACGTGTCACAAGTGTGAAGGTGTTTCTCCAAAGTCATCCTGCACTTGTAGGAGAACTGTGCTGTACCCGTGTGCTGTGCTGATTTCAACATATTTAATATTTCATTGAAAATGTTATAAATATGCAACTATAGGTTGTGTGCTGCCTTCATGGAGCTTCAAAGTTAAACCATCATTTTTCATTTTAGCGTTTTGTTGCTGTTGTTGTTGGACAGGCTCCCCAATGACGATAAAAGCTATTATTTGCACAACAGACGACGAACATTTTCACGATTGCAAATCCCGCCGAAATGTCGTCTAAATGTAAACATTCAATCAGCATCTTTAAATAGTCGGGGGAGAAACTCTCACTTTTGAACTTGTCCTTTTATCGGTGGTCGTGGTTGTTTTTTTCACCGCGTACAGTCAATTATGAATTTTTTCGGCACTGTTAAAGCTCCCTCAAATGAAAACGTCCTTTTCCATTCTGTCCTCATATTATTATCACCTCACAAAAGGTTTTGATGTTTGAAAAAAAAAAAATCCCATGAAAGCACCATCGCAACTGTCGTCCTCCAAATATGTTGACATTCACAGCAAGGTTATACCAATTTAATCCTCTTTTAGAAAAGGCCTGTTTTAGGATAAAGTTAGTAAATGTGTGTATACATATTAAGCTAAATATCAATTTACTGTATTCCTGAGTGGGTATAATTATGTTCAAGGTCAGATTTCTTGTGTAGCGGATGGACGGTCCCCACAAGCACAGACACTGGGTCTGCCGGGCATGTCGGTGTACCTGTCTGTCCATTAGTGCATGGATTTTGGTGCGTTTGTGGCCCCTTGCGAGGACCGTTCGGAGAGTGACAGAACGCTGAAATGGCAGACGCTGCCAACCAAAATGAGACAGGTTCCCAACAAGAGCGAGGAGAGTGACTTGCCAGGAAAGCAAGTGTGAAGGAAGTTAGGCAGCAGAAAAATGGCCAAGAGAAAATGTCAGATTGTAGCGCGGGGAATGTCAAAACAAGCTGGCCACAGAAGAGAGAGGCTGACAGTTTGAAACGGAGGGAGCAAGTGGCTGTGAGTCTCCCCCCAACTCCTTCCTCTTGGCATCCTAATTTGCACTGCTGCATATTTAATGCAGCTTTTCCTCTTGCGCGTCCTCTGGCACTTAAAGCCCAGGTAATCGAGCAGCCCCTCCATTCTGCCCCTTCTCTATCCCCTCCGCTTTGTGGTCTTCTTGTGCCTCACCGACGGAAATTTGCATTCGTATGTTTAGATATATAAATGTGTTTTACGAGACGCAATCTGGACGTGTCAAGTTATCGCCTGAAGGAGTGTTGTTCTTAGAAAAAACCAAAAAAAGCACATCTTGGTCGGTTAAGTTGACGTATTTAAAATAAGCTTGTGTTGGGAACAGGTTTCTCGTGATCTATTATTTTTGTTTGTGATTTTTCAGCGTCTGTAACGATGTTCATACCTGCATAAGTTGCAGCTAGACAAATCTAAAAGAAAATGTGGGTATTGCTTTCCTGTATATTTGTCTTTGTGTCACTAATCCTATGAAAAAAAACCCAAACCAGCAATGCATCAACTCTACTGACAAGTGTTGCCTTTGTAGCCAAAGCTTCTGCTTTCATTAGACAACATCAGTGGAGCTGCATTAAGAAATGAGGAAGAGGGAGTGCCAAAGTCGAACCGGGGATGTTGTGGTTTGTGGGAAGCGTCTCAGCCTCCCAACCACAGGGATCCCTCGGTGTTGCTCCACTGCGGTTGAAAAACAAGTAAAACATGAGCCTGGCTCGCTCCGGCTGACGCGTTCCTTTGTTTATTTGAAGTCACTCCCAAATACATCATCATGGTCCCATAAATACTCAACGAGGCACCCGCGTGTGTTGATCTACAGCTGAAGATAGTCCCAGATAAACGCAGCATTTACTCCTCCTTCAGTAGAAATAATAGCACCCAGTGATTTTAGGTAATTGAAACTTTATATTTACAACTGATTTTTATAGATTTGCATCTTTAGTAGGACTGAAGCCACCAACAGAGGAGGAAAGTCCTAAGAGATGGACGAACAAATGACGGGTCTGCTCATGGTATTCGCTGAAAATATAGAATATAGAGTAACACAAGAGTCACATATTAGCTGTAGAAGATGAATATTGACCTGCAGCCAGAACTGTAAGCTCTGAACATCATGTGAAAGCTACAGCGGATGAATGTAAAACAACCGACTATCGACCCAACCAATCATCAGATCTGATATTCAGCATTTTTCTCCCAGTATTTTCTCACCTATTCTCAACAAAATCAAATCAAAAAACGGTGCTATTGTCACTCAGATGCAGCCGCCTCTCCCTAAAACCTCTGTCAGACCCTTTCTGTTAATCTGACTGTAACTAAACGTGTCGGCTTCATGTCTGAATGAGCTCACTTTTCCCTAAAAACTTGCGCCGGCAATCTGCACTGGGTCGGACCTCGTGACATTTCCTTATCATGTTCAACACAGCACAAGTCTGAACTGCATGCAGTCCCATTAACAGATGGACATGCACAAGCGATGCACTTTGAGCTGTGTAAAGTGGTTTTTAGGGGGAAGGCTGTTTTTGATTTTCAGCACCAATATTGGTCCAAAAAACATCACAGAGAGCACAAAAAACACCTCACTCATTCACTTTGCTCTACAGCTTCACATCTGTTAGGCTACAAACTGAAAACACAACTTTAATGTGATTAAAAACAGACACTTTGAATAATAATACTCACCAGAATGAGTGTAATCTGCGTTAACAAGAGCTGAAGTTTACTTTCGTGCGTCCGGTTGTTTGTAGGAATCTTCTGAGTTTATAAAAAAAAGCAGGAGAATCCATAAGAGTTGCGCGAATTTACGCATTTGAAACAAAAGAACAACCGAGCTGAAAACTTTATTTAACAAATAAATGATCCCCGACGTGGAGAGCGGATCGATCCCGGTCACACTTGAACAGCAAGTCGCGCTTTGTGCTTTCCTTCACCTCAGACAGGTGAGCTGTCACAGTTTATAAGCTGATGTTAGATCAGATTGGGGATGTCTTTATTTCATTGATGGTTAAGCAGTCGTCCGATGAGCATCACACATGAGCAGAAGTTTCAGTGAATAAAGCAGTTATAAATAAACGAGGCAATTAGTTATTTGGGAAGTTTAATAAGCTTGCTGGTAATTTAGTTTAGATTTAGTCTGTTGTTTATTGATGCATTTGTTGTGTGCGGCTCTCGGTCACTGTGGTGGGAATGTCTGAATGAAGTAGCAATAATGGAAACGTGGACGACAGAATGCCATCACTACAACAGATCCATGAAGCAGCAATGTTATGAACTCCATGTCTCGCCCACAGCACTAAGTCATTGGTCACACTTTACAAGTAATAGCCCGTAAACACTGAAGGATAAATGTTGAAAAGCTCTTTTTTTTTAAATGAAGCATCTGTAGAACATTAATACACAAAAAAAAAACCTTTGTGTTGGAGTTTCTTCTGGAGATGATCTTCACTTTTAACTCACTTACTGGCTCTAAGAAAACTCTATCAGTCGATGCCTATTTTCAGCCTTCGGGGATTATTCGTCACAAGTTGCACTCATGTGAGATCTTGTGTTTGCTCGTGTCGTCTTTACCGAACTGCTGTCTGCTCCACAGGTCTCTCCAGACGAGCCACGGTCGTGAGCCGCGGTTGGCTGCTGGACACGGTCGCGACCTACACCCTCCAAAACTTCAACAACTACACGACGTGAGCCGAGGAACACGACACTCAGTCCTCTCATGACCACTTTTACCACTTTTAATGTCCAGTTCTTAAACCAGTCCAGTTCTGTGTGTATTGTATAATCTGATGTATATAAAGTTTAATCAATGGAAGATGAATGAATCAAGTCTTTTTTGATCTACCATGATGACGTACAAAAACCAACAAAGCAGCAGGTCTTTTTTTTATATCAGGTCAAAACAAACAGCATTTCATAATGATTTAAATACTATAAACATATGAGATCATTTGCTGACTTACTGCACAAAGCATGAGAAATTGTAAAAAATACCTATGAGAGGACATTTAAAACTGCTGTTTAGGTGGTAACGCATTCTCCCAACACTCCTCCATGGGGGGTTTAGAAAAGAACCATTTACAATATTCCCTACTTCATGTCTTTTTCTGTTTTAATGAGCCTTTTCTCATCCCTGTTCCGCGGCGTTCCTACCGATGTGCCACCGTTATTGTTATTTCCGAATCCCTCGTCAGCTTTCAGGGAATCCGTAGGTTTTCTGAACATGTAGTGCATGCTGCAACATGTTCTGCACGGGGCTTTTTCTTGAATTATTGAACAGCCTCGGTGTAGGAATAAAATGCAACAGAGCAGATTTACAGAACCAGGTCGTATGAAGGCAGAGAAATGACCCCTCGGTGTGCATCACTTATCCCATGTAACCTGGAGGAGATGTGTCAGATTGGACCACATTAAAATGCTGCTGCAACACGTCTGTGTGCCGAGGTTTGTAAGCAAGAGGCCCGTGGCAAAGGTAAACGGAAAGGTGCTGGAATTAAGGCAGTAAATCGTGGTTATTTTCTGCTGATTATTTTTTTCATTTCAGTTCGTCGCTGGGTTTTAAACTTGCCTTTACGCTTTATGTCAAATGACGCTTTGATTGCATCGCCGTCTATCACCGTCTAAATGTGAATGGAAATGACTACAAACACGGTGCCCACGTTACTCCAGAAGCCGGTGGATGTGAAGATGAATCTGTGGAGGCGCTAAATAGGAACAAATTCAATTTCTGGTTTAACAGTTTAGTCTTGCTGGCGTCCAAAACAAATGAACAAACTCAATTTCGCTGCTGCAGTAAATGAAACTTTCTGACCTGACCTCGTTTTGTAAGGCAGCGTTCTAACTGGCTAATTTGCCTTCTTGTTTTCAAAAACATTCACTTCCTTCTTGACCAGTAACTGAGGACTTTTAGTGTCAAATCTACTGAAGTGACACTCTCGTAGATTAATCGTAGCAACTGGACTTACTTGAGTTCCTTGAAGATGTTCCACCTCTCATCCAAGAGGCTTCATCAGCTCTGACTGACTAGTTGGGAGTTCCAGATACTGGTATCCTAAAGGAGCCATTAACACCTGAGTTTGGGTTTCAATTGGCGGTTTGTTGCTCCTCCCCCTCTCTATGTGGGTCGTTAGTAATGTACAGATGTTGGCCTGCAGGGAGGACAGATGGTTCAAGAGAGGGGTGAAAGAAGCCATCTAACTCAACAGAGGTGGAGGTCTGAGGCATCACCTCTCACCTGTTTACAGTTCAGTCCTAAGATCTCTCCCCAGGAAGATGAAACCACATCCACACCTCGCCACAAAAGACCCTAACGAACCCCTTTGTGTCAGGAGGAGCACTAACGACCCACATAACGAGGGGGAGGAGCAACAAACCCCCAATTGAAACTCAGCTGTTAATGGCTCCTTTAGGATGTAAGTATCTGGAACTCCCAACTAGTCAGTCAGAAGTGATGAAGCCTCTTGGATGAAACGTCTTCAAGGAACTCAAGCAAGTCCAGTTGCTACCATTAATCTACCAGAATAACCACGACCTGGAGAATCTTCCCAGACGTACTGAAGCAATACTGTGAAGCCACACGTTTTCCAGTCAGTGTGAAACCTTGAAAGGTTTGGATGACATTTTATAGACAGCAGCTGATTACGTTGCTATGATAAACTGAGATCTACTGTTTGATGGTGGAGTTTTTCAATTTTAATTTTGAAGTAGTGAAACTGAACCCATGTCTTGTACGTCTGTTCTCGAATTGTTCAAAGCAAACAAGGAGTGCAGGGAGAGTACTTCCATGCTGCATTTTGATTAATGTGCGACTGCTTCTGCTTTCAGGCCATTAATAACAAATCAAGGGCCGGCCAAACATAACCGTATATATGAAAATAAAACAGATGCATTTCACTTAAATCGAGCAGTGAATGCAGCACAGATATAGTTCTGAGGAGACCCATCTGTCTTCCCATTGTAAATCCGGTTTGTGTGAGCTTCTCTGCTCCATCCTCATCACTCTTGCTTCACCAGCTTCCCTTCCACCTCTGTTTTCTATATTTTATTGCAGGATCATTTTCCAGGGGTGAAATTCAGTCTAGCTTAAAATAGGGGTGGGATTCAAGCTCCCAAACGCTGTGTGCTAATGTCAGCAAATTCCATTCTCATATTAAATTAGCAGAGTTCATTATATATTAAAATTACAAGGGTTTTACGAGGCTTTATGGCCTGTCTGTGTATACCAAAATAGCACTCTTGGCTCAGCTGATAATGATAGATAGAGATATTTATTTAATACAAGACAATATACAAACAACTGATTTGAGACCGTCTTAGTAAAAGGAAAGTTAGTTGACTGGTCAGCTATGCATTATTTAGTATTTTGTTCAATGTTTTTTTTTGACTTTCTTTCTTTCTTGAGTAGGATGAGAAGATGGATATTACATCCATCCATTATCTATACATCGCTTAATCCTCACTAGGGTCGCAGGGGGGCTGGAGTCTATCCCAGCTGACTCAGGGTGAAGACAGGTTCACCTGGACAGGTAACCAGTCTATCACAGGGCTACACTTAGAGACAGACAACCAAGCACACTCACATTCACACCTACGGACAATTTAGAA
>NW_007578526.1:158513-159611 GCF_000690725.1 Stegastes partitus | reverse complement strand
CCTGCACCAAGCCCATATAGATCTTTGCTTAAAGGTCAAAGGGGTGATCGTACCTTCCTGTGTTTTGTGTTTAAGTGCTGAAAAAGTCAATACTGGTGAGCACATCTGCTGAAGGTGGAGTAATACGTGTCCGCACACATTAACACTAGATTTTATTCATTTAAGCATCTGCAAACCCGATTAAAAGAACATAAAAAAAGCCAAGAGAACATGTTATTTTGGGGTTTTTTTTCATGCTTTTATTTCTATAACTGTTTTTGCAATTTGAGTCAGTGACATTTGGTTGCGGGATAAATACACATGCTGCACTCGTAGTCATTCATTGCTATGACAACAACAGATATCAAAAACCAGGTGGCTGAAAATAGAGAACGAGCCCACACGAAACAATAATGTCAGCTTGTTTGCTCCGAGGCCTTTTAAATGCCAGATGTGCGGTGCCAGACGCCAGTGTGCCAGGACGCCGCTTTCCTCCAGTCAGCTGATTTTTCAATGCAGAGCTGCAGCCAGGCGTACATTTAGCTCGGTTACTCTGTATGGAACCTGGGGTTACTGCGTGGTACACAGCAGAAGCTCGCACAATGCAACACTGTTCGCTTTCTTTTGGTGTACAGTCGACCGAGTGACTGCAGCTTCAGCGTGTTGTTCGTTTGAGACACAAAGGTTTGCTGCACTTAGTCATTCTAATCCTGGTTCTCAGCTGACAGGTGGCAAAAAAAAAAAAAAGTACATTTACAAATTCAGCAGCAGCAAATAACCTTAACCCATGTTTAACATTGAAAGTAACTGAGGGAGAAAAAAAAAGAGAAAATTATTCAAATCTGCTTTAATTCAAGCCTGCAGCCTAAGCAAGAAAAAAAAAACAGGAGTATGAGTCTGCAGCAAATTTCTCTGTGAGGCTCGTATTAAGGCACAGCAGTGTGCGGAGCAGTTATTTGGTAATAAACCACAGGACCTGACAAATTAAATTTAGACTTGATAATGGCACCAGATGAATAGTTTAAAACACTAAAATTCATTCTGAACTCATCCTGTGAATGCCCGTCCCAAAGCCAAAAGCAAGCCATCAGGGGTTGGTTCAGACATTAACCTTGACCT
>NW_007578526.1:144955-156586 GCF_000690725.1 Stegastes partitus | reverse complement strand
TGTCCAGGGTGAGGCTAGTGAGGATTAAGCGGTGTATAGATAATGGATGGATGGATGTTCTTGTGCAGTATGAGCCACAACCATCACCCGGGCTTGTAGTCTCAGGCTAGCCAGGCCGTGCATTTAGCATCTTACATGAGTAATTCTAAACCACGAGTGTTTGAACCACGACGGGAACTTCTGCAGTTTCTAAAGAGTACATTAAAATATCAACTGTTTTTGAAAAGATCTGAAATTCTAATTTGAACAAAAGCAAAACTGCACTGATGCATGAAAACTAAGTAGCGTAAAGGCAGAGAAACCTTAACAGTTAGCTAAATGCAATGAAGAAATATTAGAAATTGATAACTGAAAGTAAGAAATGGTCATCTGAAAGTAAATGGTTAGCCGAAACTAATAAACAGCGAGCTGAAATGAGCAGATATTGTTAAATTATGTAGCGAAATATTAAATAAATGGTCAATAAAGACAGCTAGATGATGAAAATGCTGAAATAATTTGCTTGAATTGTGGATGAATTAAGAAAATATCAGTATGTAATGGAAGAATATTAGAATATTTGGCTAAATGTAACAGACACATGCTTAGTTCTACCTCTAAAGGGATGTATAATACACATGTTACCAAAAGGACCCCAACACTGACTGTTCAAATGTATGAACTGTGACTATATTTCATTTAAAATCAGATTAGAATAACACATTTGAAACATGATGGGTGGCGTAAACGAAGGCATACTGGAGCTCGGGCGCAGAGATTTTCTTTGCTTTAAGCTCTGGGGTATTTACAGTAAAGGGAATAAGCCATTTAAATATAATTACTGGTCACAAGGTGTGGCTTCTCTCTGTACAAACACAGTTCTGCGTCAGATCCTCTTTACCAGAAAGTGAATTAAAGCTGCATGTGTGAGTCGGTCTTTGTGTAAAAAAGTAGGTTAGTTGTTAGATATCTGCAGTTTTTAAGTCTTAATGCATCACCGGGGTGGACTCTGAGTTTCCCCCCCTGCTATGGATGGTATTTCTGTTTCACGGGGGAAATTAGCACGAAACAATCTGCTTGGCCATCTGGAATGTTTCGACGGACTTGTTTGTTTGTGAACATCTGTGTGCATGCGTGCAAGCGTGTACGAGCGGGGTGCCATTTGCTTCCAACACCTGAGGGCAATGATTTACCCCCCGGGCTAAATTTGGCTTAAGCAGAGTGATTGTTCCTATTTTCTGCGGTGACACAAGATTATTGCGTGGGATTGTTCTTTATCTCCTGCCAGAGCTATAAATAAAAAAAAAAAAACACTCAACGAACGGTGCGATGAAGGAAACACGTGCAGATCCGCTCGATGCAATGTGGTTGTTTCTTCTCTCAGCAAAGTCGTTCCAATAGAGATAAAATAATAAGTCACATAGTCGAGTGGGTGATCATTACAAGAATGAATGTGCAACCATTTTGAATAATTAGTTTCTTTTTAAAATCCTTTTTAACTACTTGAGCGGTGCAGCTGTAGCTTTGGCAACGTTGGACGGTCAGTGCAAGACTTTGGTCCAGATGGAAACATCTCAGCAGCTATTGGATAGGTTGGCAAAATTGTGATTTGTCCTGCAGAAGTAACAACATTCCTAATAGTCTTTGCAGTACTTTGTTGTTTCGTGCTAATTAGGAGATGTTGTATTCTAAAATATGGTGTTGATAATGGTGAAGTCTGTGAAGATTCTCCAGGTCGTGGTTATTCTGGTAGATTAATCGTAGCAACTGGACTTGCTTGAGTTCCTTGAAGACGTTCCACCTCTCATCCAAGAGGCTTCACAGGACAGGACTCTTAAGGACAAAGGACACTCATTCGAAGACAACAACGTGCAGATTTTGGCCTGCAAGGAGGACAGATGGTTTGAGAGAGGAGTGAAAGAAGTCATCTAACTGGAAAGAGCATCCCTCAACAGAGGTGGAGGTCTGAGGCATCACCTCTCACCTGTTTACAACTCAGTCCTAAGATCTCTCCCCAGGAAGATGAAACTACATCCACACCTAGACACAAAAGACCCTAACGAACCCCTTTGTGGCAGGGGGAGCACTAACGACCCACATAACGAGGGGAAACAAACCCCCAGTTGAAACTCAGGTGTTAATGGCTCCTTTAGGATATAAGTATGTGGAACTCCCAACTAGTCAGTCAGAAGTGATGAAGCCTCTTGGATGAGAGGTGGAACGTCTTCAAGTAACTCAAGCAAGTCCATTTGCTACGATTGATCTACCAGAATGATCATGGTTAAGGTTACACCCATACCTGCCAACCATCAGCTTATATCTGATTACATTCCAAAGTAGTTTTTCTTCTTTGTTTATATTTTAAGTTCATTCTAAGAGTCTCACAGACAAATATTTCTTTAGACAGATATTTCTCCCTCTCAGTTAGAAAAATGAATAAAGTCTATCCACACCGCCATCATTTTACAAAATATCTCATATGAGAATGAAAAAAAAAAACCTGAGTACAGACGCTCTAACGAGCATACGGGGCCAGTTTCCATGTATGATGCATCAAATACCAGAAAACACTGTGATTTCATCATTCCTGATTTTTTTGTGGTTACCAACTAATGTTAGATCCAGCAGTCGGAGAAGCTTTTGTGTGCCGGTGAAGTGGTGCAGCAATGTCAAGCAAGCGTTTAAAAAACAAAAAATCTCACTTTTAATGACCTAGCACACTGAAAATGAGAGTCCAACATGTAGAGAGAAATACTGGTTCTGCAAAATATCCGTAATCGTGTGGGCAAGGGGTCATTCCACAATCACAGATAACAGTACAAGAAAACCATAAGTGGAAGCCAGCTTTTTAAAAAGAAAACAAGTTGTTCTTAAGCTTTTGTTAAAATCTTCAGATGATGTCTAGCTCTCGAGCTTTTACATTAGCCAGTGAGTGTCATTCTGAGGAGAGATTGGTGATGTTCAGCTCCTTCAGTTCCCATATTTAGATCATTTTGCTCCCATATTATCTGTCCTATGCACGAGCACAATTGTAGCTCGAAAGCACGACTGAACAGTGTTGAGTGCATCAGTTTGAGCCGCTTTGTTTCCCATTTGCAGAGGAACACGAGCTGAATTTGACCAAGCGCACATTGGATTAGCATCGCTGACTCCACCTTTAATTCCTCTGGTTTCCATGTTTCAGATGCCCCTGTCGGTTCTCTGTAGCCGAGCTGCTGTAAATAACGAGCGCACTTGTCCACAACGACCCTGCCTGCTCCCTCGTTTGGCTGCTGCGATCCTCGTTAGTTCCTCGCCTGAAGCCTCCCACAGTATTTTAACAGTATTTCTGGTCGCACCCTTTGGCCGCGACCCAAACGCTGTCTGCAAGTGTCTCCTTAACACAGTCCTCAAAGCCAGATCATGAAAAGCGGGGAAGCTCTGCAGAAGACCGACCGGTTTGGTTTCCCTGCGAACGAGTCCGTGCCGCCTTCAAAGCCTTTAGAAAGAAGGACGCTGAAGAGGTTTTTCAACAAGTCGTGCTCTCCGCTTTGAGCTTTGTTTGCTCTGAGTTAAATCTGCCACTGGAAAAATTCAATTTCACAAACATCACCCCGTTTTGTCTTATGTGTGTGTGTGTGTGTGTGTGTGTGCGGTTGCATTTTTTGGTTTGTGCTTTCGCAAATTTGCCGCCTTCATTGTTGCGCAGAGAGAGCAGGAGCAGCTTTGGCCCTGGCGGACGTGGGGCACATATATTTTTAATCTGCTCAATTTTACATACTGTTTAAATGGCTCCTGCATTTTTAATGACTAACTCTCCCACTGACACGGCAGCCATTATCCCGCCGTTGCTATTGTGTCACTTGGGTGGTTGATGCTTGTTTGCCAGCCTTATTTCACTAAATCCCCCCCCCTCCTCTATCGCCGTGATGTTAAAAGCGGAAGATCTGAATAAAAGTGAACCGATAATAGAGCGCCGCTGTCAGCCGTCTTCCACCCTCGGAGCATTAGGGCGCAGTTTTATGGCCGCTGACACTGTGTAAGCAGGAAGGGCATTAAAGATGCAGAAGGGTTGAGCCTCGGTGGTCACTGATCAGCGCTACTTTACGGCGGAATTAAAATGAAAAATGGACCCCCTGCACGCTCTGTTTGTATGAAGATAATGGTGCATATAATAATGATGCAGGAAGAGCAATACATCCAGATAGATCGCTGTCTCGCTCCAAAGTGGGCGAACAAACTTTCCTGTGAACAAACCGTGATGAATTTTACATGTCAACATTTCCATAATTACACGTGAACTTTTCACCTGACTTCTTCTTCTTCTTCTACATGCGGCTGGCTCATCTGACTTATAATGCAAGGTGTCGACTGGATGTGAAAGTTGTTGGTGGAGTAACACCTTCACTTCTCATTCCAGGTAAATTACTTTTGATTAAACGGTGAGATTGAAAAGCAGCAGCGCTCCGAGGAACAGCACTGAGGAGTGCTTGTCTGGTCGTAGTCGACGTCCTACCCGAGAGCACTGATTTAGTCCTGCTGACACCCAAACTGCTCTTGAGAAAGTTCTTCGACTCGTCACTGCACCGGGACGGCTTTGCCCACCAGCTCAGCTTCTGTCCCAACCACAGGCTGAAAGAGAATTTTGTCCTCGAGGGAGTGAGACATAAATTAGTCGTGACTCGATAATCCGACACTAAATGTAAAACCTTCTTTTATGTCGGATAGCAAGGCTGTCGGATTGTCAAGACGGAGGTCGAGATACAAGGAGGGCTTGATGCTTGAAGGCTCATTTGTTGTTAATTATTGTTCATAGTTGTTATAATAACTAGTAGGGCTGGTCCCAATAGCACTTTCTGGTCTCTGGATATTCAGGCCCAATTAATGATGAATATTTATTTATTTAAGGATTTTTTTTCTAAGCCATATTTCTTTATTTAATTGGAATGTGTATTTATAGGTGTGTTTAAATGAAACGTCATTCCATGTGCTGTTTTTGAGATATTCAGTGCAACATAGGCCAATAAAACAATTGGATAAAGCATGAATTAAAAAAAAGAAGAGACAATAAATACATAAATACATATAATAATATGGTAAATATATTCATATTTTAAAATAAATTGGCATTTATTTATTAACATAGGATGACAAACATTAACTGAATTTATTAAATAAATGCTCTACTTATAAATCTATCTTAACATTAAAAAAAAAACAGACCTACTATTTAAAGATAGTACATTAAAAAAAATAAAAAATTACAATCGATGTGTAAACTCAGAGTCTATTTTTGACATTTTATTGATATTTATGCAATCCTTAAAAATACTGGAGGGAAAAAAAACTATACAAGAAAAAAGAAAAATTCTGGAAAATCACTGTTTTTATTTTATAGTGTATCGTGCTTCCTCAGGGGACCATGAATGTATTTAAAGAATTTCATGGGAATCATCCAACAGTTGTTGACATATTTTAGTCTCAAACAGCCGATAAGTTTAGCATCACGCTGCTAGCATTGCTAAAAACAATAAATCCCTACCTGGTGGATGCTCGGGGCTGCTTCCAGGTTTACCTTCAATACAAGAATTACCACAACACAAGATGAAATATCTGCCAATTTATCCCTCTTTGCTGACCTCAAACTAAGAATTACATCAGCCTCCTTTAAATTACAATTTATTCTCTTTCATTGTCCTCCTCTGTTTGTTGCCATTTTTATTCCACTTAGCTTTTTTCTTTCCCTGGCACTTCTCATACATGCTCATCGGAGGGTTTTTGAAGGACTCATCGCTGGTCGCTGTTATGCCAGAAACCACATTATACTCTTCTCATTGTAAGTGCCTCTGGCCAGTGTTGGCTAAATGCGAACAACATTGCCTCTTCCATCTTATTTAACTTGACCACTGTACATTTGAACAAACTTGGCTGTATAATATATGCAAACACATAGCCTGTGCATATAAAGATTAAATATAAATCCTGGGGTCTTATGTGACCTTTGACGACGCTTAAACAATGTGGAAGATTTCAAAGCATCTTGCCCGTGCTGCAGTGTGTAATGTTTTCATCTCTCTCTGTGGTCTTATATCAGAACAGCTCTGCATTATTTTGAGCCCATTTGTTTCGCCTCACGCAAATCCCCTTAACTTAATGGGAAGCGTCTGACAATAGCTGAGAAATCGTTGCCATTAGCTCCACTGTGCCGTGCAGCGTCATTTGGATGGTGAGCGGAATGTTACTGAGCCAGGTGAGGACGAGATGAAGGACTGTTTGCTAAACGTGTTTGCTCATTTCAGCCACGAGGCCAGAAAGACAGCCAAGTGACATCTTTCACGTCTCTCTGTAGCATCAACAAACAGCAGAGGTTGACCCAGTGCCCGAGGCTGCAGTCGCTCCGGCCTGCAAGTTTCTCCTCTAACTTGATTTTAGTGATCCTTCAGAGGGGCCGCGGCTGGTGTTCAGCATCAAATCTAATTAGGTCCTATTATGTCAGTACAGCGAGCTACCAGGCTTTTTCCTTCCATGATAATAGGCGACGTGACTTTGTACGAGGGTAATAAAGGAGCATTTAATGCACTATATTTAGAATGAGACCACACTAGTGAGAACCATTATCCGTGAGCCTAATGTACTATTATTAGTCGCCTAAAGCACCAGTGATTACATTACTATGCGCACATTGTCAGACACTGTATACATGCATGATTGTTTATGTTCCATGTGTGTGGACATCCTCTCCCCCCTGACTGGGCTTTGGCCCGGTCTGGCCTCCGGCGTGTGATGTGACCTCGCGCTCCCTGCACGGCAAAATGGCAGCGATGCTGTGAAATGTCACTTTGCTGTTGTTCACAGAGGCAGCGAGTTGCTGTGGGGCCTTATCCATGGTGGTGGGAAACAAAATGGAACAAAAGTCACACTTAAAGGTCAGACTACGAGGCTCATGAATACAGACGCACCAGAACGGCTGCATTCATTTTTAATACGGAGGGAATGTATTCGTAATCAATAGATCTGAAGTATTTGTAGAAGAGCGAAAGCAGTGCGTTGGGTTATTGTACAATAATTACAGCTCCTTTTAGGGCACCAGCTATTAATTGTTTAATTAATAATTAATGTGCCAATTACTTTCTCTGTTAACTGCTTGGCCTGTAATATGTTAGGAAGTCATGATGGGATGTCTTTAACACCTGGTTTTATCTGACCAGCAGTCCAAAGCACATTTTATACTTGTCCTGAGGTTTTTGTGGGCTCAACCATACAAGATATTCTCTGTCATTGATTGGAGAAATCAACAAATAGCTTAAAAAAAAAATTGGCATTTTTCAGCCTTGACGGATTAAGCTATCGTGAAAAAGGCCAATTCATCTTGTGCCAGCCGATTAATCTATTAATTGTCTCTGCTCTTTATTTCTTCAAGAATACAAATAAATGTGCATCCAAACAACTGCTGCCGTTAAGAAGCCAGCAATTAGACACTGAGATTTTATTTGGTGTACAAAGACTGTGGTTGTCCTTATGCACTTATTTAATGGCTTTTGTAGAAGTGGTTACTTTAGTCGGCCCAGTGATTCTTTATCCAAACATCGGGGTTGCACTTGAGATTTACGTCATTCTGCATGGTCATCCATTGATTTGCTCGTGTTGACATCATAAATCCTGCGGGGATTCGCACCCTGATGTGACCATGAAGACGTTAGATAGTCTCTAAATTCACACCACAGTTCGGTGTCATGCTCAGAAATGTGAGAGACCACCAGCGTGGATTTATCGTGCAGAGGCTGAGAGCAGTCAGGAGTGAACCGGCTGCTCTCTCTTCATATTTTGAAGTCATAACCTACATAACCAACAAAGTTATGCGCGCTATGCAGGTCAGGTTGTGTTTCATAACAACTTTTTCTTTACTTGTTAGTGAGAAGTCAGCTATTGTCTTCTTGGAGAGTTGACATGATTTAGAAATTAGAAATTGCAGATGTGAATCATCAGTTTCTGTTAACCAGTTTATTCCAGGCTGAAATATCCCAGCACTGTTGGATGGATTATCATGAATGTATGGTAGTGGCATCTAACCATCTATATGTTGGCTAAGTGGACATGCATTCTTTCTATTAGCCAACAGGGGGCGACTCTTCTGCTTGCAAAAAGATGTATAATCATTTAGTAAGTCAATGAGAAAATGACCCTACTTCTAGTTTAATTTACTACCATAATAAACATTTTCCTAATTAATTTATGGTCTTAACCACTAGTTTCAAGTCTCCTTTAATGCAGCACGATGTTCATTTTGTAAACGATGATCCCGTGTTGAATAAAACAGACAACAAAGCAGCAGGGTATGTCTCAGGGCGTTGCCACCTTGTGATTTACAAATCGCTCCCATGTGGGTGTGAAAGGGTGTCCTCAAGTCCTCAGTCAGATCCAGCCCGTACTTGTCACTGTTAAAACCAGGATGGTGACAGCTGTTTAATTTTAACACATCGGTAAAGATTAAATTAGCGGTTTTGCAAGTTTTGCAAATAACACTTTGTCGTTTCAGATTTAAAAGCTCCACCAAACTGGTTTTTCCTTTGAAACTTCTCACGTGGTTTAATCTCAGTAAATGCTCAACAATTAAACATCTCACCTCAAATTATTGATTAGAGAAAAATTTCAAAAACTGGGAACATGTTTGTGTATCAGAACTTCTTTCCTCTGATTCATCTGCTGTCCCTGGATGTAAAACTGTGTATAAGTAGTTTAAACCAGCTCCACCTGCAGCACCAACACGCTGATGGTTCAGGATTAATCATCCGATGATGTCATGTATATAATAACATATCAGTCAGAGAACCAAACCAGTTCTTTTAATACTTTAACTTCCTGCTGTATATTTATTTACTGAAGTAGGATCTCTAATGCAGGACCGAGTATTTTCCCCATGTCTGTATTTGTACTTTTATTTAAGTAAAGTATCTGAATATTTCCTCCACTGCTGGTCTCGGCTTTGAATTTAAGTGCAAACAGGCAAAAAGAAGCGTTCTTGTCGGTCGCAGACAAATTATTCTGAGCTGGAAACTGCTGTGGCCTCGGCTCGAGTTAACCGAAATGCAATTACAAACAAAAAGTAGAATGAATGAAAGATTTCCCATTTATTAACTTCTCTGAGCATAATAATTCAGCATCAAGGCCATGTCATGGTCAAATATAACACTTAGCAGAGCAAGTTTTTTATTTTTTTTTTTATTTCATTATTACATATACAACATAATATTCACCCTCTTAACTCCCTCCGTGACTTTGCTTCCCAGTGTTGATGATTAGAACAATTAATTGCACAACACTTCAGTATTATGTGGTGAGTGATTATTTCGTTTTCGATATTAAAAGCACTTGTGGTTTAAGAAAATTAGCGTAACTCAGCCCACGAGTTTGTTTTTGTTTTTTTTGTAATTTTTTCATCTGTCCAGATTTTCTATTCAATTTATGGTATGAAGTGGAACCGCAGAGTTCATTCCCTGACATTTACAGATTTCTCAGAACAGTTTGCATCCTGTTGTGCTTGATTTACTTAAACACTTGAAGACAGAATAGCATTTCAAAACAGGAAACAACATAATAGAGGTCAACACCAGCACTGCTGCTTCCTGCAAGACAATCTTTGAAATGTGTGTTTTTTTTTTTTTCTTTAATCTCCAAACTCGCTATTTTCTGTCCTGTGTTTCATTTGTGAAACCACACTGTTTTTCTCCTCTCGTTCCAGTAAAAGCATTAAAGAAAAAAAAAAAAAAAGCGTCTAGAATGGCCTCCCCTGGTGAGAACACAGCCACAAAAAATGAAAAATAAAAATAACAAGCAGGATTTTGCTAAAAACGGACAAGCAGTCCCTCAAAGAACTCCACGGGATAGCATTCATTCTTGTTTTCATCACATTGTCCTTTATGCAGTGCAAAGATCTGACAAGAATTCACCAATAAATTAAGTTCATGTGCAGAATGGTTCACGCCCATCGGCACGCACAGGTCGGGTCGCTGGTTTCGGGCTCCGGTCCGCTACATGAGCACGCAGCTTTTGGCTCGGTCCTTTCTAATGGGGGGCGGGCGCTCGTGAATCTCAGTCCGAGGTGGCTGCTGGGAGACCCGCTTGAGGCCGCGACGTGAGCCAGCTCGCTTGAGCTGAGGCCGGTGGATGCTGGACACGGACGCCAGGGTGGTGACGTGGAACACATCACGGACGCTGTTCTCCGAATACTTTGAGGTGCACTCTGCGTAGGCCACGGCACCGATCTGCCTCGCCAAGTTAGTGCCCTGCAAGAAAAACACAGAGTACAGGTCTGTCAAGAAGACTTAGAACCAAACTTTTTTGGCCACTTGAAGACAGCACAACAAGGATAACTGAACACAGCATTGATATATTTGCTTCCCTCTTGCTCCACTTCTGGTGTCCTGAAGTAATTATGTGGCTTTGGCTGCTAACTTGTTGCTAATTATCTTTCTGCCGTTAGAGAACACTGTGAAGCCCACAGATTGATGAAGGAGGTGAGATTGAACTGAAACTGAAAACAGGAAACCAGAAGACTGAGTTAGTAGGATGGTGCAGCGTAGTAATTCTCAGCGGTTTCATCACTACAAGTGCTGCGGCTTTGGTCACACATGCAATTGGGAAGTAATTACGACTATGCGGCCAAATTACAGAGAGCCACGACCAGGATCTGCAAGACTCCAGCAAAGCAGGGAGTCTTCTGGAGCTGATTAACTCGTGACAGTTTCACCAGTCAGAACTCCCAGTTAAAGTTTTATTCATATGATAATAGAAAATCATTGACTCAACTTTTAGTTTTAAGTCAGGACCCTTAGAGCAAGAAGTTTTTTTTTTGCAAAATAAGCTTTGCAGTCTCCAAAGACAGTGTGAGGACTCTCAGTTTACAAATCTATTAGGAAACATACAGGCTTTTTAATAGCGTGATGTCAAGTTTGATTTTGTGCAACTACTTCATTACACTTTGTCAGTTCAAACATCATGCTGGGTTTGATTTTTCCTAATCTAGCTCTGCTCAGTTCGATATCTGCACGTGTCGGCTGCATGTCAGGAGTAAGCGGCCGGTAACGTTTCCGTAAAAGCCGTAAAAGCAGATTTAATCGTTCAAACCCAGGAACATTTCTGTATGACTTCTGAATGTTTGCTGTTAGCCGTGCACAAGCAACAGTTTTCTCTGTTGTGCAAAGTGATCTGAAGAAGACTTTTTACGCATTTCAGCGCTAATACTGGTTCTAAACTATCACACAAAAAACCTTTCTGGTTCCGTTTGCCCTACAGTTTCAGAAATGGTCTGCTGTCACTTCAACGTGCAGATGAAACCAGAATATTGTGCATCCCAAGTCTAAAATTTTTGACGTTTTCTAGCAGCACCAAATTTTGAAATTCAAAGTCTCCAAGTCAGACAGCAATAAATCTAGTCATTTTACCTGCTGTTACAGAATCAGAATCCTTTTTAATGTAATTATACCAAAAAAAAGTTCAACAAAATTGGGTCCAATCCCATTCAGTGCAAAGAAGAACTATAAATTAACAAACAAACCGTGCAAGCGTTCAAATGCAAACATTTATCCAACCACACGCCTCAGTTTGTGTGTTAGTTTGAAGTCCGAATGCTAACCTGACTCACCTAAAGAGCTGCTGAGAGCCGGTGCTTAGAGC
>NW_007578526.1:140711-142649 GCF_000690725.1 Stegastes partitus | reverse complement strand
CTTCTGCGAATTTGAAGCCAGACAAATTTATGCCGAGAAACTAATCTGAGATCTTGATGAACCAATTCCGACGCCATTACTGAAGGACAACAAAGGTCGTTACGTTTGCTTTGTCGGAGGTATGGGAAAATATTAATTTGTTGACAAAAGGCTGCCAAGAAGTGGGAATTCACATTTACATGAAAATAGGCTATTAAAATTCATGCATGCCACTGTTCATTGCTCTAAGACACAAACAAAACAATTGTATTATCGCACATCCTGCTGTTTGTCTCCCTCTTTGTTCGGTTCCAGCTCCTTTATACTCCTCGTGTTTCCGTATTTGTGGAAGTTATGATCTGAAGCAAATGGCATTCTCTTGAATTCATTTTCAGAAGTTTTGTTTGTGTGCACGAGAGAGAGAGAGAGAGAAAGAAAGTAATAAGTGTGGTTTGTTTGGACTGATGCTATTAAATCAGTAGTCAGCGTTCCTACAAGCAAATAAATACCAATGCAGCGGAACATCACAGGATGCACTTAAAACTATATGTTCCAAATTATTAGGATGCTTCAATTAAACAGGTTCAGGTCCTCACACATGCAAAGTTTATACAGCAGCGTTTGACTGGGGAAGCGGGAGCAGCAGCTAATTTCAAGCTAGGTTTGACACAGTCGNCCGGTGCTTAGAGCTAAGAACAAATTGTGTGTTTGTGTGAGAGCGAGCGAGAGGTCGCGTGGTGGAAATTCTGCTTTATTTCAATCCTGTATTCTTAAATGTCCTTCAGTCATGTTGAACCTCTGGAGTCCTGCGGGGAAGCCTTAGTGTAATTCAAAGAAATAATAACAAAAAAAAAAGCATTTATGCAACATAATATTTGGTATTTGGTGAATTCTTTATTTGATTTTTAAAAGCCACTCAGTGCAAAAAAGCATATATAGTAGTGGACGCTGTTAAAAAGTAGAAATGTGTTATTGTAGGCATTCATG
This sequence comes from Stegastes partitus, assembly GCF_000690725.1. Classification (NCBI taxonomy): domain Eukaryota; kingdom Metazoa; phylum Chordata; class Actinopteri; family Pomacentridae; genus Stegastes; species Stegastes partitus. Next base: position 141,683 of record NW_007578526.1, on the reverse strand, counting down.
CTGTTTGATTGTCCTTCTCTTGCTTTTATGGATATGGGACCATTATGCTTGGACATTTACAGTAAAAAAACTCCCACTTAATAAAAGCCTACACTCTCAGAAGCCTGATAGCTAGTGTACGGAAAATATCCTCCTCCCTGCTATGAAATATTCAGGTTCTGTTTCTTAGATTGAAGTCCGACGCCAAAGGTCTTAAACACGGACGGTCAAAGCTGCATGAGGCGCTTTCATTTTCCTCACCTGCTTATCTCAACATGAGAGGAGGGGATCTAGACTTCTTTAGGTTTTTATAAACAGCACTTCTACTGTGTCGTCTCGAGATTGAGTCACATTATTTCTTCCCCTTTTTTTCTTTGACCGTGCAATTTCTTTGGAAATGGAAAGTCTACGCTGTGCGACAGCGTAGGTGTGCAGCCATCAGTGTCACAGATAAACCGGAGAAGCTTGGTGATGTGACTCCGTCTCCATGAAAAAATATTAAAGGCTTGAGCTGTACTCAAGCAGGGAGGCAGCGTTATTTATGTATTAATGAAAAACCCTCCGACACTTTCGAGTGTTTATTTTGATGCCCTTAAGCCGATTACGGCAGCCGTCACGCGGTTTGTGTGCGGTTCGTTCTGGTGGCTGCGCTGCCTTCATGTCGGCGGGTCAAGTGGGCGAAATGTAAAGATCCCAGTTGGCGGCTGTTTGCGGCGCGGCTCTTTGAATGGGGCTCATTAAGAAAAGCGCTGTGTTGTCAGCGGAGCTAGAACCTGTTTCAACCTGTGCTCCGTTTTCTGTTGTTTTCTGACCACAACGTTGCCACTTATTTCACCACAGCAGTCGTCTGCTTGTGTCTATGCTGCCAAAAAATCAGGGCTGTTTTGTACTACTAACTAGAAAGCTGATGGACACCCAGACCTGTTTTCATTGTTTACTGGATGAGCTGTAATTTGCTGGAAATAGACAAAATCACTCAAAATCTAATTTCAA
>NW_007578526.1:132202-139393 GCF_000690725.1 Stegastes partitus | reverse complement strand
GCAGCGTTTGACTGGGGAAGCGGGAGCAGCAGCTAATTTCAAGCTAGGTTTGACACAGTCGAGAGTCGCAGATACTCAGCCGGGCTTTTATGGAAAAGCAGACAAACGAATTTAAGAGCCGAGTGGTGTTTTTTTTTTTTTTGCTCGGCGCCGCTCACCTGTTCGTGGGTGACGGGGATGAGTCTGTGTTTGGAGAGCTCTCTCATGACGTTCAGGTCCGTCCTCATGTCCAGCTTGCAGCCGACCAGCACCACTTTGGCGTTGGGGCAGAACTCCTGCGTCTCACCTTGCCACTGTGGGGTAAACAGATGGATATGTATCAGTGCACAGAGGCCTTTGTTATCCAATTATGTGTTGGCTTGAGGATAATGTAGCCAAAAGTGTCTGGACACGTGAGCATTGCTTTCTAATTTGCAGCATCTGATTTTAAAACCATTGAAGGGATAGTTTGGTTCCCCCAGAAAGCAGAAATGGGACGATGAAATACTAAAATGCATTTTAACCGCATAAAAAAAACCCTATCTGTCTTCACTATATTCAGAATATGAAAGGTTCATTTGCAAAAACAGCTTCACAAACCTTCAGAAAACCCACATTTCCATCGTCTACCTGAGACGATATCAATCAAACCCTATTTTTGTCACTTCTACTGAGTCAAATCCACTCAGTTTGATTGATATTATCTCAAGCAGACAACAACAAACAGATACGTTTTCTGAAAATCTACATAAATGGAGTTATCTGTTTTTGCAAATGGACTCTTCATATTTTCACCGCTTTACCTCAAACAGGGAAATGAAGTTGTTACATCCATCCGTGCTCCTTCAAAGCCACCAGACTCCATTGACAAAAACTGTAATTTTACCTCACTGGAGTTGCTGGTTAGTTTCAAAGAACCCGAACTAACCCTTTAATATGCAGCTCATACGCTCAATAAGGAAGGCTTTCAGGGGAAAATTTTCAACCCGTCAGATTAGCGAAGGTGAATCACTGATGATTAATTGATGCGTTTCATTTAGAACTGCTGCTAAGTCTTCGTGCAGAATAGTCAAGTTCTGTCACACTGAGCTAAAGAGGGAGAGAAAGAAATCTGTTTTCATGAAACCCAAAGCGCATTTTTATCTAAATTATAATTTTATAATGCCACTTTAGGAGTTCTGTTAATTGGAACGAAGCAGCCTTGTGCAAACTCAGAAAAATGCAGCCGCAGTCGACACTTATTAGACTTCTAGTGTGAGAAGTGAGCTGACCTGAGCTGAACTGGGATTCGTTTGAGTCACATCAGGTCAAAATTTCTGATCTCCTGCTTAAAGATGCCGCCTGAACATCTTTCTGTCCCTCCAGTGAAGTACGATGAATCAGACTTTATTTGTACAGCACTTTCTCTTCACATTCAAAGGGCCTCACAGATAACTGACAGGCTGATAGTAGAAACAATTTAAGAATAATGGACAGAAAAGTTTTCAAAAAGTAACAATAAAACCAAATAGAAAAGAAAAACGGCAGGTGAACTAAAGCCTGGTGTTGTGAAGTATCATGATTATTGAATATGGTCCAAATGCATCAGCTCTCAAGTACCAAAAATTGTCATTAAATGCTGGATCATAGTTATTTTTACAGCTGCTGTGTGTCAAAAGAGAAAATTATGTTGTGGTGTGTTTTGGTAAAGGTCTCCTCGTGAAAAAATAACAACTACAAATGGATACCAAACTGGAGATATTGTACTATTCAGATTTATACTTCTACTCCCCGTCACAGAGGCAAATCTTTTACTCCACTACATTCGTCCGAAAACTTTAGTTACTCTCTAGATTACAAATTTACTTCCTGTCTCTCAACCAACCAAGTGATTTAAGCAACTAAGCTTAATGTTACATGTAAAAAGGTCTTTTAAAGAGTGATATTTTTCTAAACCTGGTCTTCTGGATAAAACTCCAGCATCCCTCGAACACAAACTTCCGTACCGTAATGTCTGGACTATAAGCCGCTACTTTTTTCACACGCTTTGAACGCTGCGGTTTAAACAATGATGCGGCTAATTTAGGGATTTTTACGGATTTGAAAGTGACATTGAGAGCAACAATAACAGAGAAACTGAGGAAGTTTGTGGCAAAGTAATTCTGAGGCTGTTCAACTCCGACACTGAAGACTTAAGTGGTTTTAGTGCAGGAGGAAGATGAAGATAGCGATCAGTGACTTTTCCTGGTAGGCTGCTGTAGTTTTTATTTTCTTAACCAGCCGTGTTACAGGCAGTGTTCGGATTTGTGTATGTTAGCGGTAAGTGTTTAATTAAAAGATTAAAAAATCTTTATGTGTAAATAGCGGGTGCAGCTTATATTCAGGAGGGCTCAATAGTCCGGATATTACGGTAATGGAGAATGTGCTTAGTCATATAGAAATGTAATGTGTAGAGAAAGGGCTGACAAGGACCATTTTACTGCTCAACTTTTGATGTTTTAAGTACATTTTTGCTGCATCTACTTACATATTTTTTACTTACTAATGTTTTTAAATTTAGGACTTTTGCTTGTAGTGGTATATTTATCAGTAAATGACCTGAATACATGTTCCACCGGAGAATTTTTAAATATGTCATTTACTCATCAACAACCATTAACAGCAATTTTAAAAGAATTTGACCTCGTGCTGATTTACATCTGAAAGAAATTACATTAGTTAGTGTCAACTTGCTGTTGAAAATCACCCCTCTTCAATGAATTCTGCACATTTTCACTCACACAAAGCTGTAATGCTGCACATGCATCTGCTGCCTTAATAACTTTTCCCGATATGTAAAATCCTGGCTGGAGCGTAAACCGCTGTGAGTGATGGGCCGGACTTTCTAGTTTACATTTAATCTTCTCATCTGTAGCCTGCAGCAACAAAATCCGCAACCGAACGCAGCTGCAAGCATTTTTTATTTTATTTTTTTGACACTGGGCTTTTGCGCGGCCTTAAAAAGCAGCATCGCCACGGTATCCTTTAACGCCCCGAGCCCACGACTTGCAGCGCATTACAGCTTTAAATGTTTCACTTGACATGACAATCATACGACTGGAAGAAGAAGAAAGAAAAAAAAGGCCCCAAACAAACCACAGAAGAGAACGAGGAGACTGTCGCTGCTTTGTGAGCTGCTGCACAATGTTCATGTTCATAAATGCTGGCTGACAAAAAAAAGAAAAACAGAGTCAGACAATACTCATTACAGGCCAGACACATGACTCAAGCTACACTAAATGCTTTTCCCTTTTCTCTGTATCGCTCGCGTTCTCTCTGAGACTCCTTTCATTATCTCCTCACACCATGGCAGAGGCAACCACTTTGAGCACCGTTGCTCCATTTGTTCTCCTTTACAAAGAGATCTTTTCTCCTGGATGCCTGCGTCGCCGCCGTCGTGGGCTGCGGCGCGCTGATGTGCCGAGTGAGCCGCTGCCTTTCAATAGGCCTCTCTGCCAAACTGTGTGCAACTGGTGAACGGCAGCGATTTAGATGAGTCACAAAGGGCTCATGGGAAGAGCGGCGCATTGTCTGTGTTAATGTTAAGTATTGGTAAGCAGCACGGAGGAGCAGAACGCGAGCTGCCGGAGAGTCTGGTTCATCAAGGGAAGAAAATGGAGGTTATTTTTGGTTTGTGTTCGTGTTTTTGTTTGTTTGGTTGCCTTTTTGTTTTTTGATAGCCTCAGCTGAGAATTCAGAGGCAGGTCGCAGCACTGTTTTAAAAAACAAAAATGCAAAAACTAGGGAGGCTAAAGACAATCAGGTCACGTCCTTTATTATTTAATGGGGTTTAAAGGGTGTAATGACCTGTTAATGACACCGTTGGATTAAGGTATTTTTAGCCGTGCTAGCAGCGTTGCTCCAGGAATGCCAATTTTAGTCAGTTGGTCAATCCACTTCTTTAGTTCAGGGGCAAATATCTCAACAACTACGGGATGGATCGTCTTGAAATTGGACGACGATGCCCAGAGGATGAACCCTAATGACTGTCTAATGACTCTGATAACCTGACTTTTCATCCAGTGCCACCATTACATCAAAATTGTTCAATATTGTACTTTTTGTTTTTGGCTTTAGCTGTACTTTAATTAGCTGCTGGCCTGCTAAACATAAAAGGTGAACACGGTTAACATCACACCTGCACGTTAGCGTTGTCATTTCGAGCATGCTAATGTGCTGACGTTAACGTTTAGCTCAAAGCGGTGCTGCGTCTGCGGCGTGAAATAGATGACAGTGTGGCTTTAGGGTCGTATATATATCTTAAAAACAGTAATGGTTTTAAGCAGAAATTAAATAAATATGTAGTAGTCGTCACCGAAACGTGTGAAGGATGTGAAACTACACTGCTCCCAGTAACCAGCAGAGAAAAACTGTCGTACTTCACTCCAGTGCAACAACAATGCATTTAAACTTGTGGATTATGAATACTTTGGATATTTAAAATGCTTCGTGCAAAGTAAATTATTTTAAAATATTGAAGACTCTGAATCTGTGCAATATCAGTATTTTTAATGCCATTATTTTTCTACTGTTGGATGAATCTGTGCAATATCAGCCCTAACTCTAACCCATTTACATGAATCTGGACAATTTCTGAATTTCTATTTATAGACGAATCTGTACAATATCATCACTGCAAATGTTATTGAATGTCCTGGCAATGTCCCTGCCACAAGCCTCCTGAACTAATAAAAAACTAGTAACCAGTATATCCAGAGTATTGTTCAGTCACTGTGTCTTTATAATGACTGATCCTGGGATGCTTTATGTTGCTACGCTGCAAATGAGAAAGAAAGAAAGAAAGAAAGAAAGAAAGAAAGAAAGAACGGTTCGAGACAGACAGACAGACACACTGCAAAAAAGGGAAGCCCAAATATAAGATATAAACACTAAATTTGAGAAGAAAATGACTTAAAACGAGTGAAATTATCTGTCCATGCAGCAAGTACATTTTACTTGATAAGAAATCTTGAAATAAGATTTTTAACGCTCAATTTAAGATTGTACTGTAAAATCAAGGACTAAAAAAGAGTAAATAACTTTTAAAACAAGCCAAATTATCTATTGTGTCTATCAGACAGACAGACTGAAACTGACTGACTTTAATCTAAACAACTCTAAAATGTTGCTGAAGTTTTCTGGTTTCTTTTTGATTATATAGGAAATCTGTTGAACTACAGACATTATTTGTACATTAACACCCCGACAGTTACTTTTTTTTTTTACTATATTATAACTTTACTATATTATTTATACACTATTTTTTTCCTCTCTCAAGTTGCGTAACATTTACAAGATTATACGCGCTATGAGATGACTTGTTGTTGTAAATATGCGCTGTACAAATAAAATTGAATTGAATTGAATTGAATTGAATAAGATGGCAATAATTATCTATAATTAAACACGTAGCTCTTTAAATAAAGGTTTATGCCATTACTATAAATGTAACCTGAATCTTAACAGTAACTTTTAATTCTAGATACAAGCTATGCAACATTTTTTTATTATTACTTCCAACATAAAGCATAGAAGAGAACATTTGTGAAATAATATTTTTCTGCAACACCTATAGTGAAAGTATATATAAATGTATAGGTTTTTCACCAAATTTTTTTTAAAATTTACTTTCATTTGACAGTTTTTTAGTAGCAGTTTTTTTTAATCGTATAATATAAATCAGTAGTGTTAACACCTGTGTGAAATTTTGCAGTTTTATTGTAAAATATATTTTATTTTTACAAACAAAACCTTGTAGAAACACATTCATGTTGTAGATTTACAACATATATTTATTTTATTATAAATTGAAGGCAGAAAATCTATAAACAGTTATTGTCTGTACATGTATTGTTGCTTGACGGTAATTTTTATGAAATCCGTGGACAATGATGTGAAATTTCACACATTGCTGTACGTAGTTTTACATTCTCTACTGTACAATCACAAAACCGCCCCAGGACTGTTTGATTCGTGCGCTATTGTGCCGCCAATTTTTCACAGCGTCATACGATCATACGAACATACAAGCTGAGCACAACACGCTAGCAGCTTTCTTCATCTTTTGCATTTCACTTGCAAATATGCTGCTACTTCAAACAGGCAAGAAGGGGAAAGAAAAGAAAGCAGGAGATAAAGGAGAGCTGGCAGGCTGCTAGTCGGAAACTTATGAAAAAAAAAAAAGGGTGAGAAAAGGGTGTCGCCAGCAGCAGAGGAGGGGGTTGAAGTGTTAAAAATACGATGGTAGAGATGGGAGAGATTGATGAAGTGATTGGGAATAAAGAGAACAAATGATACAGAAAGTAAACAGGGAAATGATGAAGAGACAAGAGGCATTTTTGCTGAGAAAGGAAAGTCCCCCTTAAAGGAAAAATGGAGGACACACACACAAAAAAAGAAGTGTTAGGTACTGCGAAGACGCCTGCAGATGGAAAACAAGTCTAAAGCAAAGTGAAGGGAAACAAGACACATTGGCACATTGCCTTAACACTTAAATTAGATGCTCAGGAACCTACCGGAGGACAAGTTGCTTTTTGTTTTGCTTCTAAACTCTGAATAAAGCGACTCTTCAGCGTGTCACTCTGGCATCCCGCGCATGCATTGTAAGATCGGCGTGCTCACCGCTATTACTGAGGTCACTTGATGAGGTCAGAGTTCAAGTTAGTCCTCGAGTGGACCCCCTGTAGGTGTGAGAATCCGCCAGCCATGAAAGATAAGTGTTTGCTCTTGTATTGATGATGTCATTAATGAGTGATGGCGCAGGCGGCAGGAATGTCTGCCGCCTGAAAGGAGGTCAAACGCCCCAACACTTGGGATTTCACACATTCACACCCCGACAGTGAAAAATTCTGGAAGTTAAAAATCGTGCCAGCAAACAAGAAGTTTATTTGTCGTCCAAGCAGATTACCCAAAAATTAGAAGTAATTTTCTCTTGTTTTTCAGAAATGAAAGGGAACGGTGAAAGTGTATTTTAACATAATATTTGCATGTCTAATTGCTGTTTGTAATTGCTCAAGTTGGTACAAGCCTTAAGAATTTCTTTATAGCTCTAGTGCACTGTTAGACAGAAACCACATCCTCACTTTTAAGTTTTTCCATGAGTTCCAGTGTAGAGCTGCATCTCGGTACATTGGTTAAATGTATTGGTGGGAGAAAGCACCACAAATGGACCTACAGGCACTGCTACCAAGATAT
>NW_007578526.1:90840-131300 GCF_000690725.1 Stegastes partitus | reverse complement strand
CCCTTTTGCACCAAGTGATTCTTCTTTGCACTGATTTTATTCAGGAATCTGTTTCGTGACTCTTCAACTCAACCTACATACTGACTGTTAGTACTGCATTAGGACAGACTGGGCTGCCCCATTTCCCCAAAAGATACCTTAAAAAATGTCTCAGCCATGTCAGGAAAAGAAAACTCTGAAGACTAAGCCTTCACACTGGTGTTCTGGTGACACTGACCTTCTTCAGCACGCTGTCCAGCGTCTCCGGACGGCTGATGTCGAAGCAGATGAGCACAGCGTCTGAGTCGGGGTAAGCCAGCGGCCGCACATTGTCGTAGTAGGCCGAACCTGCGGGTGAAAAACATCACGCAGACGTGAGCAACACATGGATGATATGTAATTTAATGTCTTTGCCGAAGAGTTAACGCTTTTCTGTCGCAACGTGAGTCACTACGGAGCACATTGGGCCGTAATAACTGTGATTAAATGCAATTATCATGAACTAAGCCGCTCTGCAGATGACTACGAGTGGGTGTGATTCATGCAAACAGAGGGGCCTCGTCCACAACCCCTGGCCCGCGCCCGGCCGTCTTCAATAAGCCCAAAGACAGACATGTGACAGTGATATAATGAATGGCTCGCACAAAGCGTCACCTGGTATTCCGGAGTGGCATGTTTTTTAGTCGGGGGGGCCCAGCCTGAATTGAGTATTGTGACCTGGGCAAGGGGACGCATTCCTATCCTGAGAGGACAACATTCCCTCTCCGCTTCCCTCATTGTCTTCAACACTAGGTGCTTTTGTCGCCGCGCACAGAGCTTTGGCGACTTAACAAAAAGTGCGTCGGACAGAAAATTCCCACCGAGTCCAACTGAATCCACACGTCTGCCGCATGTGTGGCGCAAACATAAACACGTCGACGGTCGCCCAACTTCTGAATTAAAAAATACCAAAGCAGACCTCTTTTTAAAAGTTTGACATTTTCCTCTGACTTTAGACAATTCTGAATATTAGCTAATAAACCTATTTAAACCAAAACACCTCAGTTTCTCTGTAAACAGGAGCTGAGCTGCACTCAGAGTGAAAAAATCCAATCAAACATGACCAACTCCTCAGCGCACCATTAGCCCATTAGCCAAAGCAATTAACAGAGACTCTCACAGGTTCCAGCTGTGTGCAGTTGCAGATAAATCATTCATTTATGAAGGAGGTGGGTGGAGGTGAGCGGATCCTCCTCACCCGATGCACACGAACTGATCAAATGGAGTCAGACATTTTAGTTTTTATTTCACCCTGAAATGTTTGCACAGCACCGACCCGCAAAGATACTTCAGCTACAAATGCACAAATAGTGTTTTTACAACCTTTTGTGTTTGTTTGTTTTTTATTTACATCGGATGTTTGTTTTTCTGTAACCCTCTGAACCTGAAAACTGTTCATCAGTTTTGAAAGACAGGTTATCTTTTAAAACAATCCAAAATTTATTAGAGTCAGAAGCAGTAAAAGTGAAGAGAATAATTAAATTGTTAACTTTTCGATAGTCCTTGAACTTGCTGTTTGGAAACTTGACTAAATCTAAGCTGGAAAAACAGTCGTGACTCGATGATCCAACACTAAATGTAGAACCTTCTTTTATGTCGGATAGCAAGGCTGTCGGATTGTCAAGACGGAGGTCGAGATACAAGGAGGGCTTGATGCTGGAAGGCTCATTTGTTGTTAATTATTGTTCATAGTTGTTATAATAACTAGTAGGGCTGGTCCAAATAGCACTTTCTGGTCTCTGGATATTCAGGCCCAATTAATGATAAATATCAGAATATTCGGCGCGGTCGGGGGACACTTCCAGCGCTTCAACAAGGTGGAAGTGGCCGGAACGCACAGACAGTACTTGGCTGCTGATGCCAGTTTAGTTGGTGGTCACAGTTCTGTTTCCACCATCTCCACTGAGCACGCTCACTGTGTGACGTCATCGTGTCCTCTTCTGCTCATGCGGGACACTTTTGGGTCGTATGAAGTTCACACAGCAGATCACATACAAGTCGCATTTAATTGGAAATGTGAACGAACTCACAAAAAAATCGGATTTCACAAAAAAAAAAATTCTAATTGAGCATCAAGTCCTGCAGTCTGAACGTAGCCAATCTGTGGGATTGTTCAGTCAGATAATACGCCGTTATCCTGATTTGTGACATTAAATGTCATGTCAGAGTCAGAATCCAAGGCTGTCGGTATGTTAAGGCTATTTTTAATGGGTTCGTTTTTCCTAAAAACCTGTCGGATAGCAAGGTTTAGGATTGTTACAGAGGTAGATAGTAAAATATCTATTGTGTGTAGATGCATTTTTTCTGGTATTGGTAGCACCCGTGGGCACTTCGAATTTTAAAAAAAAAAAATCTTGATAAATAAATAATCTAAGAAATTCAGCTTTCACTTTTTCTGCCTTTATGATTTAGAGCGTTATAACTTTGCTAAAGTGCACAGAAGACATATTTAAATCCTCTCTATCACTATGAGTCAGCTACAGAAATACGTTGTCATTTTCCCTTTAAATATACAGTTTGTGTACTCATGGTTACGCTGCATCTACAGATAATAACAGAATGTTTTTCCAAATTCTTTCCACATTTTAGTATTTAAATTAGGGAGTGAAAGTGTGAATATAATTAGTCAGAATTGGCCAAAAGCATGACCAAAAAACACCAAAAGCATTCGTTTTAAAAGTTAGGTCCAAGTCATCTCTCATTTCGCTGACGCAGCACGAACACACCTGCAGGCAGCTACAGTACGTGAACGAGACACGGGCCAAAAAAAGCCGACACATTTACCCTCATTTGTGTTGTGCTGTCAGAATTTGGCCTCAAAGCAAAACGTGTTTGCTCCTTTGTGTTGCTGTGGTCAAAAATGTCAAACTAAAGGCCACTACCATTTTTTTCCCCTCCTCCTCCTCCTCTGTCTCTCTTTGACTAATTCCCGCTCCTGGGTTTCACACATAAAGCACACCCACTGTCCCTTTTATGTTTAGCAGAAGCAGATTAAGCCTTAACATCCACAGAAAATGAGGATGATTAAGTGAATAAAGGGCGAGGTAACAAAGTGAGAGCTGGAAGTGCATGTGACAGTCCCCGTAAAGCGCCTATAGGGGCTCCTCAGACTCACAAACACCCGCCGGCATCAGTGAACCGGCTCAGACAGCTGCAGCTCAGCTTCACACCGTCGCCTTCACCTCTGCATCTGCTGTGATCAGTTACAGAGTTGTAAAAAAAAAAAGTTCTAGTCTTTGTAATCTGGGCTGGAGTTGCTCCCCTACATTTTTTCTGACAGCGTTTTTTTTTGTCCCGGTGCCAGACATGTGGGTCAGAAAAGAAAAATAGCAAGAAGACCACGAGAGATCCTCGCCGCGTGAACTGAAATTTACTATATGAAATACTGCCGGCCCCAGTAGGATGAAGACGCTGTAAAAGAAGTCATTTCCAGAGCTGCTTAGCCAGCACTTTTGCCAGTGCACCAGGTCTATATAGGCTACAGCTATGCAGAGTAATGTCTTTTATTCAGGTACTATCATTAGAACTCGTGCCGACCATTGCAAAACAGCAAAGGGATGTATTTGCCCACGCATCTGAAGGTAGAGACAACAAACGATAGCATGTAAGTTAAAATATTTCTCTCATTTGTGCACCAGAACATCTCGAGTGTGTGGATATGAGCAAACGCTGGCCGCATCGGTGCATATGGAGCGAAATTATTGCCATCAAGAAATCCCAAATATGTGTTTGACAGAACTGACATAATAACGGTGTTGTTTTCTGACAGCGTTTATTACTCGGCTGTTATTATTCAGCTGTGAAGTGTCACGCTCGCTACACATCTCTTCTTAAGCATCAGTATGAGGCCGTAATGACAACTAAAGTGCCTCTGAGTTTTATTCTAAGCAAAGTTTCTGCGTTCGGCATTTCTCTCCACAACACAACGAGTGCATCCTTGAGGTCAAACACGCCGAATGCACTTTGTTCCTTATATAACTGAGAACATTTTGAAACCTGCGCTGTTTACATCCCTTTTTCAACAACCAGCAGTTCTTCTTCTTCTTCTCTGCCTTTGTTGGCACGTTGCTGTATTTTTTTTTTCCCGGCACTTTACAGAAAGCTGTAGATCTGTGGAATGTTTTTAAATCACTTGCAGGACACAACATAGATGAAGTGAGGATAAAAACGACGCTCTAGTGATGCTTGTGAGCCACTTTTAAAACTGTTTAAATGTCATAATTGTTGTTAAAGAATGGACGAAAAGCAATATTTCCGTAGAATTGTAATAAAATTAAAGCATTTTTATGCATTTGTAGGGAGAAAAGGCAGAAAATTAGCTTAAATTACATCTATTTTTTTCAGTGATTGTTGTATATACGCTCTTCTATTGGGATAATTAGGCTTTTCCAGTGAATGTACTAAAAAAGAGTGTTGCAGAATACTAAATGATATTATAATAAAACTCCATTGTGCAATTTTTAAAAGCCATTTTACACAACTTCCCGCTCTTCTACATCTACATCTATATCTAAATAATGCATCCATCCATTATCTATACACCGCTTAATCCTCACTCGGGTCGCGGGGGGACGAGGGCAAAGGCAGGTTCACCTGGACAGGTCACCAGTCTATCACAGGGCTACACTTAGAGACAGACAACCAAGCACACTCACATTCACACCTACGGACAATTTAGAATCACCAATTAACCTCAGCATGTTTTGTGGGAGGAAGCCGTATAACCTGGGGAGAACCCACAGAGAACATGGAGACTCCACGTAGAAAGATCCCGGGTGTCCTCACCAGGACATGAACCAGCGACCTTCTATCTGCGAGGCAACACTGCTAACCACCGCTCCACCTTGCAGCCCAAGAAAGAAATAATGGAAATGCAAATTTAACTTTCTCCACTATAAACGTCAGTGCAACACGGCTGGTAAATTAGGTCACAAATGTTTCCAAAAAACCTTAAAAACTGGCAGGAACTGTGTGAAGTGTTGATCCCTCCCTGCACCGAGGGAAACATCAAAGGCAGGTAACCGGAGATCAGTCCAGTCGACGGCGTTCCCTCGCTCTTATCTAACGTGTATGTGCAGAACTGCTTCGTCTCAGGACCTTCCGCCCATTAAGATAACACGAGCTGTTTGTTTTGCGGCCTGTCTGTCGCGTTCAGCTGATTGTTTTACTCCGGTGTGTTCAGCTACTCCTTCAGCAGCTCTACATTGTTTATTGTGCTGCCAAGTCCTCCGTTCGGTCCGCCTGCCGCTTCCAGAATAAACAGACATCAGGGCTCTCGTGAGAGTCCAATCTCTCTGAATCCTCCTCTTTCTTTCATCGGCGCCTCCGTAAACAGATACCTGCCAAAAAGCAGCTTTAAATAAAAGACTTATTAAATTAGGCTGTCAGAGGCGTTGGATCTGTGTCATCAAGCATCCTGACGGCGCATAGGAGGTTGTACAGATGTTACAAATATATATATATATAAATGTAATAGGATGCTTTGTAAAGTGGGTTTGTTATCATTTTTGTGAAAGTTAAGAGTGGAAGAGAATGAAAAGAGTGATACTGAAATCCTGTTTGAGCAACAATAATAGATTAAGTTAGCACAGCTTTATCCAAAGTTCAACTAATTACCAAAGATGGTTAAATAGCGAAAGTCTTGTTTGTTTAATTATTTCACACAAAGTAATTTTTTCCGCCCTCAGGTAGTAATTTAACAGATATTCCTGGAAGCCTCCACACATGGGGACGATAGTTTCTCAAATGATTACATATTTTTGCTCTGTACCAAGAACTCATCACATGGATCTGCACATGAAGAGTTCATTTACAAAAACGGAGATAATATCAATCAAACTGAAGTTGAGTGGATTCACATGACAACAAATAGAGATAACTTAAGTTTGATATTGTCTAGGGTTTTCTGAAGGTTGGTGAAGATGGACTTATCTTCTGTTTTTGCAAATGAACTCTTCATATATTGTATGTTTTTTGTCTTCGTGACCACTCGCTGGTGTAATTTCCTCATGGACTGGCAGAAGCAGCAATGAGATGATTCATCAGGAGGATCGTCGCTGGTGACAATAGTTGGGTCTGCGCTACCAGCAGTGTTCACAGTGGAAGAGCCCTCAGTCTCTGAGACTCTACGGGTCAGGAGGGCACCCATAGCAGCCTTCATGGGGTTGTGCATTGTGAATTCACCCCTCTGGTTAGACTCTCAGTGGCAATCGGTGGCAATGACCTGAACTGTGCTGCAATGCGGCTGCTCCAAATGTGCTGTTGCTTTGGCAACGAGAACATAATCGACGCCAACTTTGGCTCCTTGCGACTCCTTCATGCGGACGGGTCACTGTTTTGACAGATCCAGCACTTATGGTAGATTGTTTTTGACGCATTTACAGAACGTGACGTCTGGAGAGCGTTCCAGGCGTGGCAGGAGCGCCGGGAACGTTCTGACAACATAACTACTTTGAAGCGGCTAAATTAAATCCCGTGCAGTTCGAACTTTTTGATCGCACCTCGTCCATAAAATGAAACCACCAGTCCTTTCGCAGGGATATCCTGAGGCACTATTGTTTTTTCACATTGGTATTTGTGTACGAATTAAAGAAACAGCATATGTACTTTACGATCTTCAAAAGCACTAAAGCTTATTTTTGTAGCTTTGGAGATTGCCGGGCTAGCTGTATATTCCTGCGTTATGTTTCTGACTTTATGCTAAGCTAAGCTAATCCCCTCTTGTCTCCATACTGAACACATCTAAAATAGATGGGTGTTGAATGTTTTTTTAATACATGTCAATGCTTTAGATCATGTCATGTTTATTCTTGTTAAAGCAATACTGATGCTTACAAACGAACCCACCTTCACTCCACCTCGTAAAACTTGCATTAGAATAATCGCGGATAATGGCGACGCTTCCTTGACTCATCGGCGGAGGAACTAATTCTCGCTGACAAACACTCACCGCGAGTCTGCAACCCTCAAGGCTCCATGATGTCAGCTAATCCATGTTCGGCGCTCGAGAAGCAGCTAATGTGTATCGATCTGCCAGCTTTTCTGACCCTCCCTCGAGCCTGTAGCATGATGCCCCTCGTGGGAAGATTCCTGCTGTTGTTGCAGGATGAGCCCATCTGTCTTCTGTCTAAAACCCTCTGATCAAGCTCATAAAACACACACGCGACACCAGTGGAATAGTTTCCAGTCATCTCGGAGGACAATGTCAGTGTCATTCAGTGTTAGGATAAACTGTGATCTGAAGTTTATTTGTTACAGCTAACAGAGGAGGCTTCGAATTGAAACATCCAACCAAAACGTAGCGTCTGCAGATTAAAAGCTCTCGGAATAACACGCGAGGATGTGTCTCGCGTAGACAATGAAGCGTCAGTGTGTCTCAGATGTGTGGCTGCTATATAACGTTTGGCACAGCAGTCTGGGAAACGGCAACGCCAAGCTGTGACTCCACATGGGGTTGTCACTGATTTCGATGTTTGATGCTCACAAAAAAGAGCCGTTTCCCTTTTTTTCCTCTCCCCTCTGTTATCTGTATCTGGTTAACATTTACTGACCGCGTCCTCTTGTGATTTTATGTAATCCACTTGTGTGCCACTTTTGACTGATGTCTCTGATGGAGTCGGCGGCTGTTTAGAGTCGTTTGTCCTTGCTGCAATCCTGTTATGTCGTTGGAAGGATGTGTTTTAGGAGTGCTGCTCTGAGTTTTCTTGCGATCCAGGCAGCAATATTCAACTGTGAGCGCACAGAAGCATCTCAGCGGGTACGACACAGGGCCTTTGGCTATTTTTTTTTTTTGTTTTGTTTTAATTTTGCACCTGAAAAAGCATCCTCAGATGTACTCAGTAACAGCTGCTGAACTGCCAAAATCATCAACTGCGTGCTCCACGGATAAGAGACACTTATTTTGAAATGTAATAACTCTCTATATTAGACCAGAGTGAGATTTGAACAACTCTGTTCCACATAATCAAAATTGTAAATTACAGAGTTTTAAAAAAAAACAATGTCTGAGTGACACTGATGTTATTGAACCTGTTCTAAAAATTCTCAGCTGCAGCTTCTGCCAAATTTGATGCGGCACAAATGAACCGCGAGATCCGTTCTCGTCGCAGCAAACACCAGGCAGCCTCTTCAATGAATGCGCCGCTTGGCAACCATTCGAGAAAAGGCACCAGTTGTTTTGTGTAACAGGTGTCATCTGGATCCGGCTGCAGGCATCTCCAAGGTGGAACTGGTTAAGTGAGATTCTTTAAAAGCACGTGTGGGTAACCGCAAGTGCTGCATTTACAAATAATTGCAGCGTTTGTGTCAGTTGATCGCACGTCACATGGACCAAAGAGGAGGTGTCAGGTTAGAAAGCAGGCGTTCGACTCCGACCAAGCGTTTTTAAAATCAATTTTCAAGAACTGAAAGTCTTATATACACTTTTTTTTTTTTTTTTAATCATGTCTGACCACAAAAACTCCATTCATACAAGCAGCAGATGGAGAAGCTAAAAGCAGAAAAGTTTCGTTTTTTTCTCCCCTTGAAAAGCATTTTAATTAATTGATTATCCATAGCAGCAATAGACGCCAATTAAATTAGTCATGACTGATGAATCAACTACACTCGACCGATCGGTTTCGCTCTGCCGGGTTGTTGACGTGTGTCCTGACAAACTGCTGCATGTCATCGTAGGCTGACGAAGGAGTGCGAGTGTATTTGGCGTGCGTCATGTGTCGCAAGTGTGTGTCGCTCTCGACAATTGTGTGTCTGATGGCAAGTTTCAGTGTATTTCGCATCCTCTGATTCCCACCTAATTACGCTGAGAATCGCAGCAACAACATGTCTGTGCAGATGTTCGACAAACACATCTGCTCATAGTCCGGCTTTTTGAGCTGGTCACGCTAGAATGAATACAGACAGACGAAGTATCAGAAACTCGGTGGTGTACGGATGTAATAAAACACTTATTGTTGTGGAGATAAATGGTGACTGTATGAATGAATTGTTTTATTTTGGCTTCGTGCATGTTTCCTGCAGAGACTCGAAATTAAAAGACGACTTGAATCTTGAATAATTTTTGATTTTCACTCTGATTTTTCACATGCATCTGCAGCAAAATTCATAAATCTCTTACATATCCTCTGTGCAAGAACTAAAATACACCGATCGTGGAAACCAAACTGTAACCGCTAACTAAACTAGCATCAGCAGCCAAGTACTGCCTGTGTGTTCCGGCCACTTCCACCCCGTCGGAGCGCTCCCCCGGGGTGGAAGTGTCCCCCGACTGCGCCAAATATTTGGATATTCATCATTAATTGGGCCTGAATATCCAGAGACCAGAAAGTGCTATTGGGACCAGCCCTACTAGTTATTATAACAACTATGAACAATAAATATTAACAACAAATGAGCCTTCCAGCATCAAGCCCTCCTTGTATCTCCACCTCCGACTTGACAATCCGACATAAAAGAAGCTTTTACATTTAGCATCGGATTATCGAGTCACGACTGTATTGGTCACAAATCAGTGACATAAAAGTACCTTAATGTTGATCAGCGCTACCTGATGAGCTCCAGTTCTCTACAGGACAAAACTTTCCCTCATTCGTTCCTTTAACTTGTAGCGTGTTTGGTATAAGTAAAGATCTCTGGTGCTTTGTATGGAAGCATCTGTATTTGTTATGATTCTGCACTCATTTATTCTGTTCTGTTTTTGATTTGTCAGCCATCTGTATTTTAAATTAGTTCAATTAAGAGAAACAGCTTTTTACCGAGCAGAATTCCTCGATGAACAACATGTAACGAGCCCCACCAGGCAGGTTCCTTAATTATGAAGGTGAGTCATATTATCTCCTCTGTGTTAAATACGCTAAATCTTGTTAGTGATTTATTTATTTTATACTCCAGGGATATCGGCTTTTTTTTTCTCATTTTATCTGAACTTCTAAAAAAAACAAAAAAAGAAAAACTAATTATTAAACATGCACTGCTGTATTTTCAGAAACGTCTCTGGTTAGTCAAGCTCAAAGCTGTAAAGTGACTGATAAGAGACAATCAGACTCCTTGTATCTTTCAGCATTCATCGCGCCGCATGATTCACAGGAAACTCTCGCACACACACACACCTTGAGATGTTTGCACAGAAAATCATTATTAATCCTCTCTTATGACACTTTTGTCTGCCAGCCTCCATCGCAGCGCGGTAATGTTCATTAATATTAAAATCCTGTTTGTCCTAGTCATGCCCTTCTGAAGAAATACTGCCTTTTCTGGGGTCTAAATTCCTGAAATGCGTCCGGGGGGGGGAACGGCAGTAAAAATTAAATGCTATTGATTAATGCATCTCCCCGCCGCCACCTGAATGTATAAATAACGCCACCCACGGAGATTAAGCGTCGCGGCTGCGCACCGTGTGAAATGTGCAGACAATATGGAATCAGGCTATACCGTCAGATGATTATCAGACGGTCGTGGAGTCCTCTCTCTGTCTTTGTGCTGCTAATCACTGCGTTAATAAACAGTTAGAGACGCCCGGCAGAGCAGACAACGAGCTGCTCCGCCTCTAAAGTCTAATTCTCACTTCATTTGAACATAAAGGGGCTATTTCTGATACAGCGCTTCCTTCCTTTTGTTAGCTGCTTTAGCAAAGGATGGATTTAAATTCAATTAGTAATTTATTTTATTTTATTTTTTTTTACAATTTGGCTACGAGGTTGTAGGTATTCAGGAGCGATGACTCAGTGAAACAAACTACAACAATCGTGGCATGTGTTCTGCCAAATCTGCGTCAATAAACACAGAATAATATAATCTCAGGATTTATTACAAGTAGTCGGAAGGCTCTCCCAAATATAATATACTCAGCTGCATTGTGGGAAATGTAGGCTCCACCGTGTTACATGCAGACAATCTGAACATCACGGCCTCTGCTGCTTCAATCCTCACAGCTTGTCCTGCGGGAATACAACCGTGACTCTCTGGGATGTCCCTTTAATTGGGTCTAATGGTGAAGCATTCTGCATCTTCGGAGCATTTCAGAGCTCGAAAAATCTCACTCTGGACCTCAAATCGTGCCGTATTCATGAACAGATGGAGTTCGCTCAGTTTCCGTGGAGATGGTTCACACTCAAAGGTCACACGTTGACCTTTGAGTGGAACTTCGGTCATGCGATGACAGGTGGTCATACATGTAGAGGGGATGATGGCAGCTGAGCTCATCGCCATGACAACTGCATGAACTCCCATCCGCCGGCGGTTGTCGGGAAGACGAGTGTTGTATTTGCAAGACCAGAATTGAGTAATATTCAATTAACGCCGTCGTATTTAGGAGAAGTGTCGTCTTTATCCTGCTCTATGAGAAGAGAAGAGTTTTTATAAAGTGATTAAATTGGCTGTTGGACGAAACGAAATCTGCTACCTTCAGTGATGCGCTATTGATTTAATTCAAAGTTTGACTGAAATGAAACGACGTAAGATGAGAATAATCCATTTACGGTGTCATAAATCACAGATTCGTGCAACTGCGTGGAGAAAAACTTGTTGTCGTGCTCGCTTCGCGGCTTGAATACCAAACAATCGCCTGAAAAGCAGCGTGGAGGACTGATGCTGCTGGCAGTCACATCAAGAGGCAAACAGTTCCTGCACAGTGTCACCTAACAGATTTAGACTTTCCTTACCACACACACAGTGTTCGACATACAGGCCGTTTCAGTTGAAGGCCGGGTGGACGAGTCTTTATTGAAAACTTGACTCTGCCTCAGTTTAAACAGATTACTCAAGTCTGACTTTCATTTGGAGTGTGCCAGCCATAAGCGAGCTGGATTTCAATGAAAAAGTCTCCGTGATGTTCTGGCATATTTCTTACTCAGTAGGCACAGAGGGAGAGCGCTGCCAGTGAGCGCTCGGTTTTGCCTGGAATCAGCAGTAATCCTGCAGGAGTCCTTAAAATTAATGACACAGGGAACAGACTGGCATCTGGGCATCTCCCCTTCACATTAAACCTCGCGGCTCCTGTTGTCAGCTTCAGCTACAGCCTTATGCTCCTCTGTGCAGCCCCGATTCTAGCTTGGAACCCAGAAAAAAAAAATAAAAAATGAACCTCTGATATATATGTTGTTGAGTGGAAGCAAACACTTTGTCCTGCTGCTCCCACACCTCAGGATTTCAAACGCCCCGCAGCCAAAAGAAAAGAAGACCAAGAAATACGAACAGAAAACTGAAATACAGAGTTAAAGCACAATATGTTGGAAACTGTCTGCACTTGTGTTACCAACAAATTCACATTTATGATCCAGTAACTGAATTAATGATGATGTTTCACCTCAGTTACAGTCAATAAGAAGTACAAGTTTGTTTAATTTGGAGCTGACAGACAATATTGCTGCTTTTAATCTTTTAAATACAAAAATCTTTCCAAAGTTTCACGTGTCACAGCACTTGAGGAGTCAGCGCTGCAACACCTATTAAGTAGAAAAGATTCTCTCCTTGAAGCTTCTCAGATGTTAATAGGTGCCACTTTCCATTGTCCTTGGGAGTTTTTGGACAGTTTCTTGTTGTTTTAAACTA
Organism: Stegastes partitus; assembly: GCF_000690725.1. Classification (NCBI taxonomy): domain Eukaryota; kingdom Metazoa; phylum Chordata; class Actinopteri; family Pomacentridae; genus Stegastes; species Stegastes partitus. The sequence continues at coordinate 118,736 of NW_007578526.1, read as the reverse complement.
TTTTCTGATGCAAGATAAACCAAATAATTAACCCTGTGAACCCCAGATCCACTGGCAGGTCTGAGGCATGTCGTCTTTAAAAGTATCATCAAAGTGATTCATCAGAGCCAGAAACTGTAAAAATGCTCCCAGCGATTCTCTCATTTTTAATTTTCAGATGGTCCTTGAAGTACTCATCTTTGACTTGACATTCCAGCTTGGTACTTAAACCATCCATCCATCAATCCATCCATCATCTATACACCGCTTAATCCTTACTATGGGGAGCTGGAGTCTATCCCAGCTGACTCAGGGTGAAGGCGTACTTAAACCAGTCTAAGCTTAAAATTGTGATATTTCTTCTAAATCACTTTATTCTAAAAAAAGATGCCAAAAGTAAACTGTACCAAGTAATTCCCTTGCAAAAGGCTGTGTTTACTCGTACACAGAGCAGATAGGAGACTAGTTCATAAACGTATTGAAAATGTAATCAGTAAAACATTTACAGAATGCAGGGTCACCTTTGTCCAGCATCACTAACAGCTTTCTATGCAGATTTTTTTTTTTTTGTAAAACAAATAATCGAAAAAATGATTTTTTTCTTTTTATGTGATTTATGGCATCCGTGCTGTCATACTGCACAGGACGCATCTGTGAGTTCTCTCTACTTGTGGTCTTGTTGTTTCTGCAGTCATCCTCAATAGTATTTATACCCTCCCATTAAAGAAAAGGCAAAACTCACAATAGTCACTCAAATAACTATAAACTGAAAAAAGCAACAATAAATAAAAATTTGCTAAATTATACTTTAGTGAAATAAGATGTTGATTTTGAATTGTGGTTGAAAGGAATCATTTTTAAAAAAAAAAAAAAAAAACTGTCCAGGACAAATCAGGTGAAGAAGTCTGACTGAGAGTTACAGAAAACACCTGATGGCAGTGATTGGCTCAAAGGGTTGTTCAACTAAATATTAGTTTACAGGTCCCATCATGCTTGTTTGCTTGTTTGCTTGTTTGTTTTTGTTTTTTTAATATTTCTGTTGAACCATAATTCAAACGCAACGTCATGATTTTATTTGTCAATTTCAGCTTATTTCAGTGACGGCTGTTTTTTTCCTTCTTTAATGACAGGATATGAATACATTTGAGGATGACTGTGTAGAGGTGCAGGACTTCATATCGCAGCTGAATATGAATCCACATTGATTAGAGAAGTGACAGAATCTGCTTGGAGTTCAGAGGGTTAAAAACAAATCCCTTTAGATGAACACACTTTGGACTTGAGTTGCAGCGACGCTCGAGCTCATCAGACGAGACCATTGACACCATTTGAACTGCGCTTCATGTCAGTTTAATTTACAGTTTATTAGATTTTTCTGTTCATTGTTCCCAGCGTCTGATTCGCTGTTATAAAGCATTATTAATCCACTCCCTGCCCGTGACATGTTTGGCATCAGTGAACACATTCCTAACATTGCAAAGTACTTCGGTGATTTATTAAAGCAAAAAAAAAAAAACAATCTAGAAACACAAAAGCGGGATGCCCGAGCGCTTGTACAGTAATTACAGTATATCACAGCAGCAGAAACAAGGTCAGCAGCATCCAGCACCTCCTGCCCTGACAGTAATGGCTGAGGTGTTGGGGGGCTGGACTGAGTGGTCATAGCTACGCCTTGCATTATATATAAGGGACAGAGAGGGTCTTAAGTGGATGGATAGACCCCTGGAGTGGCTTGTGACCAAACAAAGTGCACAGAAAAATCTAATTACATTTTTTTTTTTCAGCCACATATTGCAACAGATCTTTCACTTTGCCATAAATGTTGTGATGTTAGTTTAATTGGGAAGCGGGTGGGCTAAAAAAAAAGAAAAAAGATTTCGAGTTTGTTGTGTTTGTCTTTTGTTACGGCTCTGCTTAATACCTTTATTAACAAGTTGTACCAGTTTCAGGCGCCTTTTATTCTTCTTTAATTCCCTTTATTCCCTTAATAGTCCATTATTTACTCAGTCAGGATTTCCTCTAATCTTCCCATTTCCCAAACTGATAGGTGTGTAAGTCTTGTACTAACTTGAAATCTAGCAAGAGCTTTGTGAAAATTTTAATCTTTTTAAGTATATTGTATATTTAGATTAACCTACAGGGTCGATATACTTCTTTTTTTTTCCCCCCAAATCATAAAAAGTCACATTAAAATGCTAATTTTAGTGAATTTTTGAGTTATTCTGCAACATTAGGTTAAAAAAAAAAACAGCAGGAAAGGTGTTGGGTACATCCAGCTCGCACTAATGCCACTAATGCATTATAGTGGCAGGTGTTTCTCTGACTTTGTCCACCCCATTTATATCAGTGAGGACAGACTAACACCTCTCCGTGTGCTGCAGGGAACAGTTCGATAGCACCGCAATGTACAGCCTCCAACATTAAAACATCACCAGAAACGTGAAAATGTAACACCAAAAACACACACACACGGTGTCTTATTGAAATCTGCTAAATGGGAAAATCTAGAATAAAAAAAAAAAACGCTTCACAGTTTGTGGAACTGGCTTGAAAATGTCACACCAATAATGGCACCTTATTGTTTTGCATTACTGGCAGTGAATTTGAGAATATTAACGAAATGGAAAATACAGAATAAATTACCTTTGCAGTGTGTATTTAACTGACTCTGTGAGTTATTACTTTAAAAAAAGAGATAAAGGAGCAAACAGTGTATATGCTCCCCAACGGAAATATACTGTACAAAGGTTATTGACGTGAATTAATAATAAGAAGGAGCTGCTGTAATAAGCATCCATCCATCCATCCATCCATTATCTATACTCCACTTAATCCTCACTAGGGTCGCGGGGGGGCTGGAGTCTATCCCAGCCGACTCAGGGTGAAGGCAGGTTCACCTGGACAGGTCACCAGTCTATCACAGGGCTACACTTAGAGACAGACAACCAAGCACACTCACATTCACACCTACGGACAATTTAGAATCACCAATTAACCTCAACATGTTTTTGGACCTTGTGGGAGGAAGCCGGAGAACCTGGAGAGAACCCATGCTGCACGGGGAGAACATGCAAACTCCATGCAGAAAGATCCCGGGGACGCGAACCGGCGACCTTCTTGCTGCGAGGCAACGATGCTAACCACTGCGCCACCTTAATAGGCAAACAGTATAATCTAAATGTAGGTTGTGTTATTTTTCTCTTCTGTAAAAAAGCTTTTTCTGCAAAAATCTGCAAACCCAGAGTTAAAAAAACAAAGCAAACAAATGCTGGATAGTTTGAATCCATCCAGTAAGCGCAACAACAACCGCATAGAGATGTTTTCTGATGTCAAAGTCACATCTAAAAGTTCTGGTGTTCATTCAGACTTGCTGTCTCTCTCAGACCAGACTGCTCAGTTACACATGCACCAGTGGCTGAGAGACAGACCAGGCGTCCCCTGAGAGCCGGAGTGGAGACGCATCTAGGCCATTGATTTTCAATGTACCCTTGGTCTTCTAATGGGCCGCATGAGCCGAGGAAAATCAGAGCAGGTTGGCTGGAGCGCAGGCTCGCACCACGAAAACCTACTGACACTCATTTAGGCCTCACTCGGCATATTTTCTCCCGTGCACGACTCCACTTTGACTCCCTCCATCTCGGCGCTGGCCTATTTATATATTTTCCCACTTGTGTAATCTCTTGCAGCACTTACTCATACCCTTACTCACACACAAACATGCACACGTTTTCGTCGGGGGAAAAAAAAAAAACAGCACTCGGACTAAAAACCCAGTTCCACCCCGCTATCTCGCGCCTCGATCCAAAAAGCCTCGGAAACGCTTCAACACACCGAGCTATTTTCTCGGCTCCTTTCTGTCACGGAGCCAGTGCCACTCACTCGCGCAGATGCTCGCTCGGAGCACATCTGGATAGTGCTTTCAAGGAGCCAACATGTAATTGGGGTCATAAAAGCTGCTCATGAATGAATGATGGATTGTTAAGGCAATCTCTCCCGCAGACTTTGCTGACCTGGGATGGGAGGATGGATGGAAAGGATTCAACAGGGGGGAGGGGTTTGAAAAGGACGCAGCGTTATTTGCACAAGCAGTGGGCGTATGCGCAAGTAAACATCCGTCAACATGTTCAGACATGTACTTATTAGCCCTGAGCGAAGCATCACAGATAATTGAGGTTAAATATTCCCACTGAACTGGAAAGACTTCTGAGCAAACCTCTCTGCGTTCCTTCGCAGGTGTGACTCTGCCGGTTGAGCCAGTTGTTTTATTGGCTTCACACTTTCACCTGCTTTGAAAGCTTGTTTTTTTGAGGAGGCCGGAGCATCCTCCAGGCATAAATGTGCTTTTTTTTGGTCGTCAGCCACCCACAGAGAAAACCATCTCGGAATTCAACTGTGTGTAATTTCTTTCTAAAATGCACCGACAACAAAAAGTTTTCCAAAACCATTCGAAATGATGCGACTACAATTAAAATGTGAATTATGTTGCTGAAACCGGCTAAATTAAGAATGGTTCTTTGCAATTATAGATTTTTTTTGTGGGGCTACTTGGGGGCAGCATAAACAAGCTCATATGGCAAACAGCTGCTTATTTACACTTGAGGCTGACATTAGTGTTTATTTGGAGTTAAACTATCAACTTTCCTTTTAGCAGTGTTTGGAGTTCTGTCGTTTCCTGAGGAGAACATCTGGCTCTTTAGCTGCGAAATGCTCCATTAGGTTCGCCAGCAAGTCGCTAACTGTGCCTGTCTGTCATTTGGTGCTGAGCAGGTAATGTGCAGTGGGTTTTAGAGATTTCTTCCTCTGCCTGGTGTAGCTGAAAGTGATGCTGATGAGAGAGAAAAGTCCAGAAAACCAAACCAATGAGCTAAAAGACTACAACCTAAAAGAAAAAAAAATCTACAAGGACAACATAGGTGTTACTAATACTGAGGAAAAAATGGTGGCTGATTTTATTACCTAGATTTTTCATTTGTTTCCGTACTTTTTTCCTGCAGTCCCTGAATTTTTGTTGCATGACTGTTGATCACAGCCGAGTCAAAACTGGCTTCAGCTTTGCATTGAGAAGCACAGAATTTTTTGTTTTTTACAGAATCTGGTTAGAGCATTTTTTTACACTTAAATATGTAGAATAAATTGATTTTGATTTGGTTTATTTTCCAGATTCATGCCTCGGCTGATGCATTCGAGCTCCGTCTGAAAGATCACAATTCAGTAATTCTTTGTGTTTTTAGTCTCTGATAAATTAGTGCGATTTTGGCAAATGTTGAACATGCTTTTCACACCCACTGGTGGGTTTCGGGGGTTAAAGCGGCAGCTATTACATCGAAGATCTGCGTTTGGTTGTGTTTGGCAACACCCGTAATGACAAACGATAATCGCAGGTGTGCTTTTGACCCTCAATTCACGGAAAACCAAAACAGCGTCCCCCTCTGTGACGTCGCCATTTTAACATCTCCTTTGCTCTTTTGAGTAATTTCCTCTTCTTAACAATGAGTTCAATGCTTTCCTTCGGATTTGCGCGGCTTCTGAAGTGTCATTATCTGCAGTCATCTGTCCTTTCCCTGTCATAGAATTTCATTAGTGAGTCAATCGCTGTTGTGTTAACTTAGCTGATGATTGATAATGACTCAACAGGCGTTTATTTGAATGAAAAGCTTTAAAATCAACAGTTTCTCACACCTCGACTCCACGCCTCACACCGCGGCTTCCTCCTTTCGCCTTATAAATACGCCTAATGCTCGACAAACGCACTCATAAAGTTAGAAGGTGAACCAGGACAAAGTCTGATTTAATTTTAATATTTTAACGCGATGCTTTATAATTACCTCAGATTCATAGGAAAAAAAAGTGTTTTTAGGGCATATTCATAATTAGCACCAGGCGATTAGCTAAGAATGTAAAGGTAGCCCCCGGAGTCTGTGTATTAATCTAATTTATGACCTTTTCGAGCCTTACATTACAAAATTGCTCCATAATTGACTCGCACAGATGCCTGAGAACACTGAAGTCCTTTGGGTGCAAGAAACAACAGTTTTGACGCTGACGCAGAGCCGCAGAGGGCGATCAAGATAGAAATCAAATAAAAAAATCACACTGGGAGAGCGAAGAGTCGATGATCTCATACATACATGTTGGACCATTTGTGCGGCTCTGTTGCAGGATAGTCGGTGTTGCCGCAGCACATAAAGACGGATTACAGTGAGCCATGTAAGGATTGCCAGGATGGAAGGAGTATGGGATTTTACAGAGGAAATGAGAAAAAGATTGAGTGAGAAGTGAGGGAGAGACATAAAGACGAATAGAGGGACAGACAAAGAAAACGCAAGGTAAGCTAATCAAGCGCAGGAGTGCTGAGAGGGCAGCGCCCCGATACAGTGGGACTCCTGACCTTGACTTGTTGGAAACAGAGAAAGAGAAAGACGGCGGTGAGAAGGCTGGCAGCCGGAGGGGGATATCAGACAGAACGGATGAAATTAAAGAGAAACTGCAGAGAAGGGCGAATCGAGACACATAAACGGGCGAATTAGGTCACCTGGGATCAGATTTTAAGTTCTTTTTTATTCCTTATTTGAAGAGTAACAAGGTCTCTCTGCATAACTGCTGTGTCATCATAATGCTCGCAGTTTTAGATTATTTCTTTGTTTTATGGTGATTTGATCGCGCGATGGCCTTTTGATGACTCCACAAGGTCCGCTGCTCATTAAACCACTGCCAAAGCTTCTAAAGAAGAACAATTTGATTAAGAACTTGCATGCAAATACGAAATAAACTAAAGAGGGTGGTAAAGGGGCTGCTTTGAGATCTCTGGATCAAGGCCCACAGCTCTGCCACGGACGACTATTTCTATATTGATTACGTTGCTTTTACAGATTAGTCAATTAATCTAAAAGATGAGTTTACCTTAAGAGGAGCAAAGTGACCAATTCTTTAAGTTCATTTAATTTTAAGAAAGTGTGTGTGGTAATATAACGCAGCACAGAATGAAAGGTTTACATATTAAAGTGCAAAACTGTGTTAAACTGGAAGCTCTCACATGCAGCAAGTGCAGCTCCAAAAGAGATTCAAGTTTATATTAATGCCCTTAAAGTGAACAAAAGACAACATATTTTAAAAACATGGATCCACTACAGCAACTTCTTTTTCCTTATTGTGTAGTTGTAGCTTCTAATTTATCGTCGTCTTTATCTCGTGTGTGTTTGTAATGCAACATTGCAGTTATAAAATCAGGATTTCAGTGGTGCAGGCAGCATCTTGAAGGCATGTTCCAGTCACTATTTCATACTCATCCTGTTGTCTGACAACAGAAACAGTAAAGTGTTTAAATGAGAGCAGCTTCATTGGGGAATCGGTTGTATTTAAGTACAGTTGATGTGAGCACAGGGAGCCGGAGAGAAGCATAGATGTAAATGAACTCTACAGCACTTTTGTGTTTTCTCTTCGTTGCTGTGATACAACATCCAAACTCTGCACAGTGTACAGACCACTCTTTTGGTCTATTGGATGTATTCTCATTCTTTCAAAGCCTTTTAGAAACTGGATCAGACTTTGCTGCTGCTCCAGTTGTCTAAAGCTGTAGCGCTGACTGCAGCTGAGTTTATGACACAGCAGTGGTGATGTTAAAGAACAACTGTTACTGGAATATTTCGAGTTTTTACGATAAAACATAAAAATTATGAGTTGATTTAAAATACTGATGTCGAAGCATCTTTTGGACATCATCAATTATGCCAATGCTTCTTTGATTTTTTTTTTTCAGTGATTCAGGAACAACAGAGTCAATAAAAGGGAAAATACAGTCGTGACTCGATAATCCGACACTAAATGTAAAACCTTCTTTTATGTCGCATAGCAAGGCTGTCGGATTGTCAAGACGGAGGTCGAGATACAACGAGGGCTTGATGCTTGAAGGCTCATTTGTTATTAATTATTGTTCATAGTTGTTATAACAACTAGTAGTTCTGGTCCCAATAGCACTTTCTGGTCTCTGGATATTCAGGCCCAATTAATGATGAATATCCGAATATTCTGCACGGTCGGGGGACACTTCCACCCCGGGGCAGCGGTGGAAGTGGCCGGAACGCACAGGCAGTACTTGGCTGCTGATGCTAGTTTAGTTCGCAGTCACACTTCTGTTTCCACCATCGGTGGTGGCACTACTCCCCCGCCGCTGCCACCATCCATGTTTACTTCCATAGACACTGAGCACGCTCGCTGCGTGTGACGTCGTCGTGTCCTCTTCTGCGCATGCGGGACACTTTTGGGTCGTATGAAGTTCACACAGCAGATCACATACAAGTCGTATTTAACTGGAAATGTGAAGGAACTCGCAAAAATATCGGATTTCACAAAAAAATCTGAATTGAGCATTAAGTCCTACAGTCTGAACGTAGCCAATCTGTGGGATTGTTCAGTCAGATAATACGCCGTTTTCCTGATTTGTGACATAAAATGTCATGTCGGGGTCAGAATCCAAGGCTGTCGCTATGTTAAGGCTGTTTTTAACGGGTTCCGTTTGTTTTTCCTAAAAACCTGTCGGATAGCAAGGTTTCCAGATTGTTAAGGGTCGGATTATCGAGTCACGACTGTATTATCTTTACATGCTATTTCCAGTTAACCATGGATGTATTAAAGATAGAGTCAGCAGTTCTAATCTTGTCCACTTCTTGTCAAATTCTGCAAATACGTCCTCACAGTCCATAACATCTGCACTGCGCTCTGTAAACAGGAAGCAACAAAGTGGTGGCTCGGATCTATAAACACGACATTATTCCAGCGTTTCTTGGTGCTCGTGCTCAGGACACGGGGAGGCAGATGGTACATGCTAACGTGCTGAACTCCACAGCATGGTGTCAAGAAGGAGAGATGGCCAAGGGACAGCGAATGAGGAGAAGGTCGGAAGAACAAAAACTAAGACGAGTGAAGATCAGCGAAGAGACCTGCGAGAGTTGGACGAGCATCTTTCTGATCTTAATCTTGATGGAAAAACACAACAATGGCAGAGAGGGAGGGATGAGGGCTCGCAGAGATGAGCACAGGAAAGAAAAAGGAGGATTTTACCCGACGAGGCAGGGAGCTCGAGCACACGCAGGTTTGGACGTGGTTGATGGAAGCAGGAGGTCGAGGAGGCAGCGGGAGGGGAAGCCAGATGAAGAATGAAGGACAAAGGAAGCAAGTGTTTGGTCAAACAGCGAGCGCCTGATTAATTAAATCCACTGTTTGTTTCTGCACAATGAGCAGCTCAGAGGTTCATTCTTGCCTCACACTCTCCCCTCAACAACTCAACCTTGTCTTCTCATCTTCCCTTTTTTTCTAATCATACATCCTCCACTGTTATCCGCACAGGAGCCTCGGAGCTTAAGATCAGTGAGGAGTTTGTGCTCTTTTATCATTTGCACTTGAAACCTTCGGCGATCTGAATCCGCTTACATCATATCTGTCCTTTTTACTCAGCTCCAAATCCAACATGCTCAACCGCAGCGATCATCTGATAAAACATATCCTCATTTTTTACACTGAAACCGAACAGATTTTTCTACAATTGCTTGTTGGGTGTCTGAGTTTCGTCCACAACTTCCCTCCCACTGGGTTGGTTCACCTGCTGTCATGCAAATCGCACACACACAAACTGAGCGCGTGCAAACATTTGCCTAGCTGCCTCTCGTACATGCCGGCACATGCTCACACACACACACACACACACACACCAGCAAAAAGTATGAAAATTCTCAGGCAGCCCTGTGATTGCATAAGGAGCGGTATATGTGAGTAAGAGCAGAAGTTGAAAACTCAGGAGTATTGCAGCAGTGCACACACAAAAGCTTCCCTGTGCGACTGTAATCCCCCAGTTCAGCCATTAGCAAGAAGAGGCAGGTTCCACTGGGACCTGTGGTAGCACTGATGTAGGCGCCGGTGCACCTGTCTGCCGAGACGAAGCCAGAATAGCTGGCAGGGACACTGCAAGGCAACGCACACGTCTCTTCTTTACTTACAGAGAGCTGGAGGAAGCCGGGTCAGGTCAGATATGGATCACCTGCCGTGAACTACATCAACCCTCTGAACCCCCGAGCAGCTTCTGGGTGTGTTTTTATTTACTACAGGCTCCTCTTTCAGCGCAATATAAAGTCCGCTATGAAAACAGCACAACCAGGCCTAGAAGTAGATAGAACTCAACAATTCTCCAGATATTTCACCACACTGAAGGCATCTCCAGGCAACTTGCCCCTCTTTAAACTGTTTCTGAGCAATGCTGCATTTATTTTGTCCATCGAGCACGTTTCATTCTCCTCTCGGTGTCTCTTGTCATCTCCTCTCGAACACTGCCTGCAGTTCAGCTGAGACGTTTGTCACATGACCAACGGTTGAAGCTAATGACTTCTGAGTTGTGGTGAGAGGTGCAGGATCTGCGTTTTGGCAATTTTTTTAACAGTAATTTTGATCAAATATCACAATTTTAAGCTTACATTTGGCTGATTATGGAAGCAGAAGTCCTACATGATTAATTCAAGGACCGTCAGAAAGTTGAAAATCTGTTTCTCGCTGTGATAAATGAGGTCGCTTTAAACAACGCACGCCTTTCAAACCCGCTGGTGAGTTTTTGGGACTAAGAAGGTTAATAGAAATGCAATGAGACTAAAAACACTTTAAAATGTCATTTATCTCTTTTTTTTTTTTTTTTGTCCTTTCAATTTAGGGCAGGAGTTATTATTAAAATACGTTAAAGCTTAAACACACTGAGCAGCTGGGGATTTCAAAACGAGATACTTGAAGTCTGTTCAAATTAGACTTCTGTCATATGTCTCTATTTATTGTCTGTGAAGATTCTCAGTCATCCAGGTCATGGTTATTCTGGTAGATTAATCGTCTTCAAGGAACTCAAGCAGTTGCTACGATTAATCTAGCAGAAAAAAGTCTATTAATCTACTTAACTCTACTTGACATTTGCTAGATTTTAGGAGTCTGACTGCACTGACATGAGAGCTATATCAGTCTTCTCATCTGATTCTTAGCAAGCTATTGAATAAATGTGTTTCCAATCCTCTTATGCCACCAAGGTCCTTCCTTTACTTCCTTCCCTTCAACCTTCAGGACAGTTTAGCGTGCTTTCGAAGTTACAGCAAAACAATCAGCTATTATTGCTTTATAAATCAGTAGAAATCCATTAATAAATTCAGCATTTGGGTTGCCAGGTTGTAAAAAGAAAAAAAAAATCCCTCTCGCTGGTGTATATCCTCCCCTAAACCCTCCTTATTAAAAAATAATTCCCCTCTCTTTTACAGTTGCGCGCGGACAGAAATAGATTTTTCGTCGGATTCATTCGTGGAGAATTTTTTTAGAAGAACCTTGGAGGCTCTTTGTCGCCTCGCGTCCGCTATGCAGAGATTCAAACGATACGACATCCCAAAGTCCTGAATGGTTCACACGAAAAAGATGAATTGAATTCTTGTGCGAGGGTGGAGCAAATGACTGTTTGAGTGTTTCACTGCTGTAATTGTCATCCACCGACCAGCTCAGCGAGGTGTGTGTGCGTGTGTGTGTGTGTGTGTGTGTGTGTGTGTGTGTGTGTGTGTGTGTGTGTGTGTGTGTGTGTGTGTGTGTGTGTGTGCGTGAACCAGGCAGCAATTTCAGAGGGTTTTTGTTTACACACAGCCGAGTGGCCTCACCCACTGCAAGCCCACAGGCAGCACCAGCCCCAGCCAGCTGCAGCTCTTAATCTCCAGCTCGTCTGGCTGGTCGGCGTGTCGGCTTGGGTGGAGGTTAATGGAACGCTGTTGTTGTGCGAGAACAAGTTTTCGGGTGTTGTTATGTAAGTGGAAATGAAATGTGAAAGGAGGCCTAAAGGCTGACAAAAGGGGAGAAAGCTAACTCCCACCCGGAGACTGAAAGAGTCTGACTGTTTGAGCTCCGCAACCTCGAATCTCCGCCGTATAAAACGACTCCAAAGTGCAAAACTGTTGCTCTATAAATAAACATTTTTGAGCAACAACCCCCCCCGAGCTATCAGCACCAACCAGCGGACAATCAACAGTTGTTAACTTAAATGAGCCCACTCGCCTCGTTGCGTGTATTCTGCCAAGATGCAGGCTCGCGATCATGAATCTTGTGCGTTTCTTTCAGCCTTCCTATGTGTTGATTAAGCTGTGGCAGCTACTCGGAGCAGGCGAGGCGCTGATTGACAAGTTGTTTATCCGCTCAGAGAGCTCATATGACTCTTGAGCTGGCTGTTGAAAGCTGACTACAAGTGTCAAATTAACTCTAAAAGGTGATGACAGGACGGAGGTTACATAAATAGTGTACGGACACATGCTGCATCCAAATTTGAATTAAATTAGCTGAAATCATTTTTTTTTTTTTAAATTATCCATCAGTGCTCCCTACAGATTATCCTGGCACTCTCTGTGTGTGGTTGCTCATGTTGTTGGCCCACTGCCTGGAAGTTGTTGTACGCTCTGAGGAGTCAGCTGTCTGCCAATCTGGAGCGCCTGATACAGTAACTTCTTCACGGGGTTGGGATGATGCGCCTCTCGCGGCACCGGTGTGACAATCCTGCACCGCAAAGGGACGAAGCCTCACCTGAAGTGTCCCACATGTTGAGCTCGATCCTCTGCTTCTCGATCTCGAAGCTGGCTGTGTAGTTCTCAAACACCGTGGGAACATAGTTCTGCAAAAGAGACACGTGTGGCTAAATTTAGATCAAAGCTGGTAGAAAATTTGGTGTGATTTTTTAGAAAACAGCCGGATTCTTAATGAATTCGGAGGATAGTGCAGAGAGGAATGTCAAGAAGCAGGGAGCGGTGTGTGTTTGTGTTTGTGTATGTGTGTGTGTGTGTGTGTGTGTGTGTGTGTGCGTGGAAAGTAGATTAAGCCAATTCTTAGCTTTGACCTATTTCGAAAAACAGAAATTTAGGTCAACAAGCTTTGATTTCATTATCCGCAATAGTTCAAGAGTTTCGAGAGAAACTCAAATTCAGTAAGTGCAAAGAATATTTTAACCCGTCACTTGGTCAAACACACAGAATACCATATTCCTGTTATTTTCAATCCAACATCTGACAACTAAATACATTTTCTGGTGCTTTTCATGTCGTGACAACGTGTTGTCATCAACAAATTAGCCAAAGCACATCAGAGATTTGACCAAAATGAGATACTCCTGGATTTATCTGCTCAAAATCTCTGTTGTTGTCCGAAATGTTCACAGCTCCCAGATTTGTGTGTCAAATTTTGAATTCTTGGTGTTCAAAACTATTGTTCTTCCTGATATCTTCAGATCAGGGCTGCAGCGAAGGATTATTTTAATTTTTTTAATAAGCCATCCATAATTTTCTCAAATAGCCACTTGGTTGTTTGGTAAATCTGTGTTTCCAAAAAAACACAGATGACCCCTCAAATGTCTTGTTTTGTCCACAATCTAGAGATACTGAGTTTACTGTCACAGAAGAGGAAAGAAGACAGACAATATAGCAAAATATTCACATTTAAGGAGCTGGAGTCAGAGGATTTAGACAATTCATTGACTAGTAGTTGATAATTGCTTAATTAACTGTTGCTTCTGTTCTTCAGATGTGTTGATTTTATGACTAAAATCACGAGTACTGAGCGTCCAGGAGATCATGTTTTCAGGAGACAAACTGTTTCTCGTGTGTTCATGTTGTTTTCATTCACAGTTTTTAGTCACCGCATTAAAATGTCATAACTGCACATTTATTCATGCGCCACTCACAGTGGAGAATCACACAATCTCGGTGATTCATTGTGTTGCTCAGCGGCAGTTGTTCAGCTGAAACCGGTGATGCTTCAGTGTTTACACGCCGAAGCTGCTCCAGCAAACCACAGACGCACGATGCGCAAAAGCGCACCGAGGTCCGGTTCTGTGGCGACCGTACGCAGCCAATCTTGTGATTTTTATGTCGAATTAGTTTAATCTATTTACACAAGTGACAGGAAAGATGTGATAGCAGTCTATGATGCGCAAAAAGCTCACAACCTTCCTGAGAACAATCAGTTCAGGGCAGCGTTTTGGTCTAACATTCATTAAAGAAAGAAGCAAAAACACGTTGGAATCGATTGATGTTCATAAGTGACCAAATATAAACCAGTTCCCACATTGATTTGAGCGCATTTGGAAGTTTTTGAGCATAAATTTCAGGCTGCGTGGAGACTTCACACTTTGGTTTCGGCTGTTTTACGCACCTGTGCAGCAGCAGTCACCGCTCGTGTGTTTATCTGTATGAAACGCTGTCTTACCTCTGGGTACGAGTCTTTGGCAAAAACGTGAAGGAGAGCCGTCTTGCCACACTGCGTATCACCGACAACCACGATCTTACAGCGCAGTAATCCTTTGCTCTCCATCGTGCCCCGTGTATCACTGAAAGGTTCCGAGTGGCTGCCTACTTGTCATTTAGCTCCCAGCAGGTGGAGAGTCGAGGACAAGAGCAGCTCTGGATGGTCGAAATGTTTAAATCACTTCGGACAGAAACTTCAGCTCCAGAGTCCGATGTAGTTTCGGCCACATACTCTGCGCAATGAACGCTGCGCTCCTCTGCGCCTCCAGCCAAGTGAGGCGCACCGATGGTACCTGTTAAAACCGCGGCGTTAGAAAGCAGTTGCCTGTTGGGTTTTTCAAAATCAAAGCATGTAGCTGGGACGCAAAGCCACCGATCGTGATGCGTAAAAATATTAGCACCCACCACCTGTTTTGGGATACTAGAGGAGTATTTTTTTCTGTGAGAGTTGTAGAAGAGTCCGATTGTGCGAAACAGGCTTTAACCAGACACGGCCACGTTTAAAACTCTGTTGATACCTGATAAAAGGTTGATTTATCTCCATATATTATTAAAGACCAACATTGATTTATGAGCAAAAAAGGTTCATTCTTGGTTAAGGTTAAAATTATGTGATGGATCAACCATTTAATAGCAGCAATGGTGGGAAAACGTGATTAAATCAACTGTTTGCAATTAAAATAGCATCATTTTATCATTATTGTGTCAATATGTTGTGCATATGTGACATTAGTATGCTGCAGTTTCGACGTAGCCATGGAGCTGACTGCTTGTTTTACTCATGATTTGTATTTTAACATATAAAAAGACCGTATTGGCAAGTTGTAAAGGTAAAAAAAAAATGGTTAAGATCGTCTTTAATAGTTGTCTGGAGGGGATCATTAATGTCACTGTTGTGTTACGGTTCCAAAATTGATTTTCCCATCAAAAGCATGTTTTCCGTCATAACTTTCAGTAATTCAAATACATGTCACTACAGAGTCGTGTTTTTCTTTTCATTATTTGTACTAATACCTGTGCAAAGGGGATTTTTAAAAAGCTAATAATACAGTTTTAATATCTGCCAACAAACACTTAATGTGTTTTTACAGGGTTGGACCACATTATTCTGAGCACGTTGTGTTTCTTAGTTTTCACATTTGTTGGGATGTTCAGATGATTTTATTTTTTTCCAGAAAACTCCCAAAGCAACTTTGTGAAAAGATTTACACTCAGTAATTTTAATAATGTTTACATTTAGTCTACCTTCCTTTCAAATAATGGGTAAATCAGGAGTGTTTCACTGATATTGTTTGAATGTTTAATTAATTAAAATGTAGTTTAGAGTCACTGTTTAGATGATGGGTTAATAGATTCAGCGTCAGAGAAAATAGGAACTACAGCGGCTCCTTGTAAGTCCTGTTTGAACAGCTGCTACTATTTTGAAGGCAGACTTTCAGCACTTTCTGTCTTTGTCTGACTGACTGTGGTCAACTTGATGCTGCTTTGTGTTTCTATCATCATCATCATCCACTGAGTTCATGGCAGCCAGTCAGAGCAGTTGTGTTTGTATGTTCCAGTAAACAGAATGAAAAGCATAAGAGGTGAAGTCACTTCCACTCTGTGTGGATCTGTTTACCAACACGTTGTAAGTCAGTGTGAGTCAGCAGAGGATGAGACAAATACCAGATACACTTATCATCATATCACCAAACAGGTTAATCAGATGAAATGATCACTGTCAGAATGAACGTCTTTGTCAGACTTTGTTTCCAAGCTGCCGTGGTTGAAGTGCAGAAATGTTGAGGCTTTGAAACTGATTGAAGTCAAGGATGAATGGATGATAGATGTTTGTATTTCAGCCCTTTTTTTTGGTAAATACAGTGTGTCAGCAAACTGCCTTTTTGTTGTATTCTCCAGTTATAATAGGATCCGTGATCTGCCTCAGGACATAAGTTTTCTAAAGTCTTTTAGCGCCACCTTCTGGTCAAAAACAAGTTGGCAACCTGTTTCCACATTAAACTGAGAGTTGGCAAGTCAACAAGTCTTGGAAGGTTTTGACTTTTTCAGAAGGAATCCTGCATGATTTCTATAAATTCCTCTTAATCCTATAAAACACGCTGCGCTCTGTACGTAAAACATGTTTAGTTCTGCTAGAATTTCCACAATCCTGTTAAAAATGTAATGTTTGTACTTGAATTTTCACCATCTTCCATGAGATATTTATTATTTTATACTGGACCATGTGTTCCAGTTGATAGACTGGTGACCTGTCCAGGGTGTCTCCTGCCTTCACCCTGAGTCAGCTGGGATAGACTCCAGCCCCCCGCGACCCTAATGAGGATTAAGGTGTATAGATGATGGATGGATGGATTAGTCAAGGGGGCTGCAAGGTGGCTCCCGGTGAGGACACCCGAGATCTTTCTGTGTGGAGTTTGCATGTTCCTGTGCAGCGTGGGTTCTCTCCGGGTTCTCCGACTTCCTCCCACAAAGTCCAAAAACATCCATCCATTATCTATACACCGCTTAATCCTCACTAGGGTCATGAGTCTATCCCAGCTGACTCAGGGCGAAGGTAGGGGACACCTGGACGGGTCACCATCTATCACAGGGCCACACTTAGAGCAGGGGTGTCCAATCCTGGTCCTCGAGGGCCACAGTCCTGCATGTTTTAGATGTTTTCCTCTTCCAACACATCTGATTCAAACGATCAGGACCATTATCAGGCTTCTGCAGAGCTTGATGATGAGCTGATCATTTGAATCAGGTGTGTTGGAAGAAGGAAACATCTAAAACATGCAGGATTGTGGCTCTCGAGGACCAGGATTGGACACCCCTGACTTAGAGACAGACAACCAAGCACATTCACATTCACACCTACGGACAATTTAGAATCACCAATTAACCTCAACATGTTTTTGGACTGTGTCGGAGGAAGCCGGAAAACTTGGAGAGAACCCACGCTGCACGGGGAGAACATGGAGACTCCACGCAGAAAGATCCCGGGTGTCCTCATCGGGACGCGAACCAGCGACCTTTTTGCTGTGAGGCAACAATGCTAACCACCAAACCACCTTGCAGCCCATAAGATAAGATAAATAAGAAAAAAAAAATCTAAAAATTAGAAATATCCTCTCAGACAACCAACATAATATTCAGAACTATCTAAGGGTGTCTTTCTTTTCTAGTAGAAATAATATTGATATGCATCCCTAACCTATGCTGTAGGTGATACCAACAGCAACAAGTCCAGCAACAATAGAAATGCTGGTAATGACAGAATTGTACGTTTATCTCTGTTTTGAAAAAGGTTGTGTAGGAAGACGTGGAACAAAGTGGTTAGAATAAGGCATCAACTGTCAAATAATCAGCACAACGATAAAGTGACTGACAGAAGTGCAAGTGAAGCATTCCTGGGATGTATTCAGAAACATCCTGACTGAGACCAAAGGAGACTTTCGATGAAAAACTATGTTTGTGTGTTTGTGTCTAGAAAACACAGAGCATCTGAGAGCACTTACACGTTTCCCCCTCAGACCAAAGTTATTTACCACAGCTGTTTGTTTTCCCAGCGAACACCATGTTTGTAGCAGCTGTGTACAGTATGTGTGCTGCTGGGTGTGTACACACTGTGTTGTATCCTCTCTTACTGCTTGCTTCCTCTGAACGTGACTGAGGGTAAAGAAAGTGTGAACTCCTCACCTTTCTGCCCCTTTACATAAAAGCAAATCTCTCATCACGCTTTCACTTCTGATCTTCAAGCAGCGTGACAGGATGAGAGAGAGGCTTCAGCTGCAGGATGCAACAACTTATGAGTCTGCAGAAGCTGACTAAAAGAAGCTGTGAAGGAA
This sequence comes from Stegastes partitus, assembly GCF_000690725.1. Taxonomy (NCBI): domain Eukaryota; kingdom Metazoa; phylum Chordata; class Actinopteri; family Pomacentridae; genus Stegastes; species Stegastes partitus. Next base: position 100,645 of record NW_007578526.1, on the reverse strand, counting down.
ATGAGCTTATCTATGAATTCACTTGTCCTAGTTAGTTCTAAATACAGGCCTACGCACAGGATGTCCTTTCAGAATAGATTAATGCCCTTAAATAACTTGCAATATTTCAAATTTACATGAGGATATAGGAGGTAAACCCACCTCAGATTGATTTTTAAGACACATTTTTTTACTAGAAAGTCCCCACTTCCTCAAATTGTTTTAGTCTGATGTTCAACCATTCGCATCTGTATGTACCAGATGTAGCCTAATAGCCTCCTCTGGGGCAGGTAGGAGCTGAGCTGCGTCTGTTTCCTCCAGCTGTGGCCTCAGATGATCCCTCCTCTCCCTCCAGGACTCCAGTGTCCGGGGTTTGAAGCTCTCCGCAGCTCTGGCTCACATCTTTCTGCTTATTGCCAACAAAACACATCGGTCACTTTTTTCAGCTGCGTCAAGTCAGACGCAGTGAGGCAGGGAGGGACCGGAAGTGTGACAATTTGCCTTTTAAAATAAGATATTTTTAAATGACAAAAATCACATACATAATATTCAGAACGCTACTAACTTAACAAAAACATGACTATAGGTTGTCATAGCTCTTCTCACTGAGCAGTTTTATGGTTAATAGTGAATAACTGGATGACAAGGAGGCTGGCTGAATCATGCAGCCCCGAAAAATGAAGTAAATAAAATGCTTTCATATTTGCTCAATAAAAGCAGAAAGCAGCCACAGAGACCAAATGTGGCTTTCAGATTTTATGTTCTCTATTATGACACAAAAAGTAAAACACAGTAAAATGTCCCAGATATGTAGGTCTGATTGGGTGTTTTTATTTCTCCTCCCAAAGAGCTGCTACACAGAAAGAGGCTCTAACTATTAAACTATTAAAATATATGTTGTGCACACAGAAAAGCAAAATGAGCTGCAAATATGATCAATTGTTAATATTTACAATTGATCTTTCTCCTCATAAACCAGGTCAAGATGTTCATCTGAGGTAACTTACTCGATGAAAGTCAATGAAAGTAAATAAGATTGTAAAAAAAATAATGTAAAATCTTAAGAAATTACCCAATGAAGTCACATCAGAAGTTCCTTTAAATAACAACTTTGTATTGATCAAAATAAGGGACGATTCCCTCCAAATGAAAATAGTTTTATCATGTCACAGTTCTGTCATGATTTAATTAACTCTCAGAACTAGAAAATAATAGACATGATTCTCGGGGCAGGTCTTTTACCTCCGTTTACCCTGAAAAAATAGTTTTCTTAACATTTGGGTCATGAAGACCTGGTGGCATTGTGTATCTCATAAACTTTAGTTGTCATTATTTGTTTAGTTTTTGCTTGTTTTTGTTGTTTTGCTTTGTTGAGAGGTTGTTGTTTTTTGTATTATAGTCAAACAACAAAATCTTTTGTAATCCTGTAAACTATTGTGTGTTTTGGGGGTGGTGGGTTTGTTACCTGCAAAAATAAATAGTCTGAAAGTATCTAAACTAACACCATAGTTTTATAATAAAGCTTAAGTTAACGTGTTGCATGAGAATAGTGTCACAGACCTGAAACTTAGGAAAATGTGACCCGCATCAGTATTTTATTGTGAAAACCAAAAGCGGAACTCCTATTTTAAGTGCCTTTGTCTTGACACGGATCACTTGTTGAGCGCACACACAGGAAACCACACAAGACGCTCATTTTCCAAAAGGCTCGCCTGTCTGCAGAGAGGAACATCTTTTATGAGCAGAACCATCTGCAGCCAACCGACTCCTCCACGTTTCAGTGTGTTTTATTAAAAAAGAAAGAAAGAAAGAAAGAAACGCCCAAAACAGGCAAAACTATTATTCTACACTAAAAATCCACTGAAGGCGCACATCACAAGTGTCATGATGTCTGGTGAAGAGGCTCCAACTCAGCAGCAACAACCTGAGCAGGAGAAGAAGCCCGACGAGCCTCCGCCGGCGGCTGCTGCTGCTCCTGAAGCCCCGCAGGAAGCCTCCGGCAGCGGCGCCGCGGCCGAGGAGAAGCCGCTGACCTGCCGCGCTCTGGTGCTCACCGGCTACGGAGGCTACGACAAAGTGAAGCTGCAGGTGAAGACGCTGAGCAAACCGCAGCTGAAGGCAGGAGAGGTGCTGGTGCGCGTCAAGGCGTGCGGGCTGAACTTCGCCGAGCTGCTGGGCAGACAGGGACTGTACGAGCTGCTGCCCGCCCCGCCCGTCACGATGGGAATGGAGGGCTCCGGGGTCATCGAAGCGGTCGGGGAGGATGTGAAGGACAGGAAAGTGAGTAAAGGCCTGCTGAAGGCTCTCCCACACCCACGACACACCACCGAAGCGAGGAGATCTGACGCGTGTCTTATTAATACCCAAAAGGTTTCGTTTTTTTGGCGCGTAATCTTCGCGTAATCGTCTCCAAACAGCTCTCCAGGTCATTTATGTCATTAGTTTACCACTTTCTTGTTTAAAATATCCGGAGAACCTCAAGAAAACCTGTAAATTTCAAACCAAATTCACTTTTAACACCTTATTTGAGCTATTGGCACGGTGGAAAATGGTTAAAATATGTTTTAAGGTGCCAAAAATCCCAATTTATCCTCATGGCATGCACGTGGAATGGGTGTTTTCTCTCCTTTGTGCGCCACTTGTAACCAGTGTCTCTATCTGTGCAAGGTGTTTGATATGAACAATGAAGAAACATGACAATGTGATGACTCACCTTCATCACCCTGATCAGTTAACCCCCATGTGACAAGCTGCAGGAGAGAAGCTCTTTCTTCCTGCCACATGCTCCATTGTGGCATTTTGAGAAGTGACAGTTTGATTCAAAGTGTGTCCTTGAAGTGGTTTCATATTTTCCTTCTCCTGCACAAGAGTACATTCACTGCACAGAATGCTCGTTGATGTTTGATTGTTGCACCAAATTAGCAGAGATTTGAGGGAACTGAGTTTGTTTTTTTTGTTGGAAATCATGAAGTTTGACGGGTAGTTTTATGTAAAGTTGTCAGTGATGATTCTAATCCATCAGCTGCAAGTTCTGGTTCATTTGAATTCTGCTTGCTCGCTGCAGTTTCACTCCAAACACCAAAGTCTCTGCTGCTTATGTGCACAGCATTTATTTTTACAGCAGCATATCAAGGATAAAACCAAAGTGACTCATAGCAGGTAACCTTCACCGCCGTAACGTCGCGAGCTTTTGCAAACAGCTCTGTAGTTTTCACTCTGCGGTTCAGACGTTTGTTTGCTTGCAGAATCAAAGCAGTGGAGTTTTTTTTTTTACAGCTTGTCCTTAACTGGAGTCGCTCATGCATATGGAAGATGGAAAACACATCTCTCACATCTAAATGAGGACTTTAGAAGCTGTGTTCAGCCGGGTTCAGTGGATGCATTGTTGGCTTTTGTATGTAAATCTCAGCAACAGATGACTTCCAGGCAGACGTGTAGGAGGAACGTTTGTCTCTTATCTTCGTCTAAATGTTTCTGAATGTTGTCCTGCTTCCATAAAGCATATGTTGTTGTAGGATCTGGAGAAGCTCAGAAGGAGAAATAAAACACTCGGGGAGCTTTAACGTCTTACGTTCCAGTCACACTGATTTTTCCAACAACACATGGACGTTATTGCATTTCCAGAATCCTGAAACATTCCTTTAAACATCTGGATTCTGCAGTTCACTCAGCTTATGACTGTATTTCCAAAAAAAAAATGTAATCATACTTCTTTTTTGTTAAACTGAAGCAAATTAGGAATCCTGGTTTGTGTCATAACATTAAGATGTAGCCTGTAATGTGAGGAGGGCAGTGGTGAAAAGTAACTAACTGTGCTTTGAGTACAATCGTGACTCGATAATCCGACTCTTAACAAAGCCTTGCTATCCGACAGTTTTTTAGGAAACCCATTAAAAACAGCCCTAACATAGCGACAGCCTTGGATTCTGACTCCAACATGACATTTTATGTCACCAGTAAGGATAACGGCGTATTATCTGACTGAACAATCCAACAGATTGGCTACGTTCACACTGCAGGACTTGATGCTCAATTCAGATTTTTTGTGAAATCCGATTTTTTTGTGAGTTCGTTCACATTTCCAGTTAAATGCGACTTGTATGTGATCTGCTGTGTGAACTTCATATGACCCAAAAGTGTCCCGCATGCGCAGAAGAGGAAACGACGACATGCAGCGAGCGTGCTCAGTGTTTGCGGAAGTAAACATGGATGGTAACGATGGAGCGTATCCTCCACTCCACCGCCGCCGCCGCCGATGGTGGAAACAGAAGTGTGAGCGCTAACTAAACTAGCATCAGCAGCCAAGTACTGCCTGTGTGTTCCGGACACTTCCACCCCGTCGGAGCGCTGCCCCGGGGTGGAAGTGTCCCCCGACTGCTCCAAATATTCTGATATTCATCATTAATTGGGCCTGAATATCCAGAGACCAGAAAGTGCTGTTGGGACCAGCCCTACTAGTTATTATAACAACTATGAACAATAATTAACAACAAATGAGCCTTCCAGCATCAAGCCCTCCTTGTATCTCGACCTCCGTCTTGACAATCCGACAGCGTTGCTATCCGACATAAAAGAAGGTTTTACATTTAGTGTCGGATTATCGAGTCATGACTGTATTTCCATTTTCTGCTGCATTACAACTCAAACACTTACTCCACTACATCCACTGCAAAACTTTAGCAGATATAGTTTAATAAAGTCAAAATAAAGTGATGAACACATTAATGCACGAGTCATTTTATTTGACTGTCATACACTATTTTGAAATATTGGATTAGATTTAACTTTATTGTCATCGCAGAGTGCAAGGACTGAGACAATGAACTGCAGTTTTTGCATCTGAGAAGTGCAAAAGCAGCAGTAAAGTGCAGTAGAGCGCGATGAACACTATAGAATATAAAAAAGATCTACTGGTAGAGATAAATAGTGGTATAAATGGGATAGATAGTATAAATTGAGTGAACAGTGTAGAAATATGCCCAGTTAGTGTGAGCGCTTTTATACTTTAAACAGATTTTGATGCCAATACTTTCGTACTTTTACCAAAGTAAATATTCAAATGTATGCATTTTTCTTGTAATGAAGCATTTCTCCACTTTTTAATGTTTAGATCTGAGCACTTCTTCCACCTCTTTGTCTTGATGAGCTACTACAGACAGACAAAACCCATCTGTGCCATTACCAGGCTTTAACGTTGACATCAGACGTGTCATTTTTTCATCTGTATGTGTACAATATATTGCATAACAGCTTCTCATTATGGTCAACATGTGTGTATCTGTAACGCTCCCTCCTCTCTGCGCTTCACTGTCAGCTTGGAATTTCCCTCTTCCCTCTTTCATTCCTGCCTCCATCCTCCTCCTCTCCATTTTCGGAGAGCAGGAACCCCGTAGAGGCGGCGTTCCAACGCATCTTTATTCCGAGGGAGGCGGCAAAACGCGAGACGCCACAAAAACCCCCCAGATGCAGGAAGCAGAGCGAAATCCCAACAGGCCCAAGAATGTCAAACGCATGACGACTGGGTGTCAAAACGGGAAACGCTGAGGTTAAGACTGGAGCTGGTTTGGTTAAGGTCAGCGTAAGAATCCGGGTGGAGCCGCAGTGTGGAGACATGAGAGCGGCAGACAATAACAGAAAGGGATGCCAAAGTGTTTTCAGAGAGCGAGAGGGAGAGAGAGATCCTGTTTTAATCAGACTGAGCTGCACTGAAGCTCCTCCACATGAAGGGTGTGGCTCTTTCGCAAGACACTGGGGAAGCTGACGGACTGCATGTGTTATGCAGAATCCCTTCACAGCCAGATTCCACATCCAACATTATTTTATCACGTTTCTAGATGTCTGTGATTGGGCTTCACATCTCGATCTGGAAGTCGGGAGCAGTCATTTCGTTGTTGAGCTGCTCCAACTTGGCTGGAAAAAGGAGGAAATATTCCAAGTGTTTGACAAATGAAGCCCTCAGTCAGCTTAATGTCGTGCGATAAGACGACATCGCACACTAGTGGGCCGGTTTCACGCAGGTGTCTTTGCAAGTTTGGGAATTGAAATGTTGTGCAGCTGCGTTGTTGGAAGCGAACCCTGTACATTAAGTATTAAACTCTGGTGCAATAATGTGATAGCTTTGCTTCACTGTCTTCTACTTCACTGCACTTCAGACGGCAGTATTTCTATGTTCCCATGACAGCCATTCTTTTGCCAGTGGAGATTTTTACCCAAAACAAAACATCTCATAAAGCACAACAGAATAAACAAGTGGGACCATTTTTTGGCTTTCATTTGAAACAACAGTTTGAGCCTCAGAGGGGTAAAATGATCTAATATATGTGATATTTGTAATCATTGCAATCACTCCTCCGTATTATTTTGTGTACCTTTGGGGGAACCCGACTCTGAGCTAAACCTTCTAATATATGCTCTCTAAGATTTCTGAGATATACTTGCATCAATATTAAAAATCTAGTCAGGTCTTTATATATTTATGCTTTTTGTTTGTTTTGGCAAATTATTGAAAGTCTGACGTGTTCCTAAAATGTGTCTTCCAGTCTTTCAGCTCAGAACGATGGTTCACTTTACCAGGACTGTGTAACAACCCCTGGTTTAGTCTGTTTCTGTAGCTGTTGCTGCCCCAATCTGTTTGGTTTTAGCTCATGTGTATGGTGAGTTTGTCAGATATCATTGTAGTTATAAAATTTGTATTTTAGTGGGGCAGAGCAGCAGCTTGGAAATGAAGTGACTGCTGGTTAACTTGCAGTGGGTTTCGTTTCAGTCACTGTTTCGTACTGGTTCGATTGTCTGACAATAGAAATATAAAAATATGCAAATGAGAGCATCTTTACTGTGCTAATATTCAGTATATGTGAGCACAGAGAGCAGGAGAGAAGTGAACTGATGTAAAGGACATGACTGTTTTTCAGCTTAACTGAACATGCAGACCCAGTCCCTGCTTATTAGTTTCAAATTGGTCCTAAAGTAATGTCTAAAATGATAACGTTAGCCACATAGGCAGCACAACATGCCAACACTGAGGATGTTGCTATTGTTGTGCCGGCATTGTCATGAACATTAACCCTATTCAGGACTNTAACGTTAGCCACATAGGCAGCACAACATGCCAACACTGAGGATGTTGCTATTGTTGTGCCGGCATTGTCATGAACATTAACCCTATTCAGGACTTTTTTGGACCCCAGACCATCTGGTTTAGGTGACGGGTGGTGTTTTCAAAATATAAAAAGAGGGACATTTGTCATACATTTGAAACCAAAAATAACTTATCAGAAAAGGTATTTAGCATCGTATAAAAGTCTATAATGAATACCAACAAATATTTTGCATATATTCTTTCTTGGGGTCCAATAGACCCCGAAAGACCCTCTACGTATGGCAACATGAAAGTCCTGAATAGGGTTAGAGCAGGGTTGTCCAATCCTGGTCTTCGAGGGCCACAGTCCTGCATGTTTTAGATGTTTCCCTCTTCCAACACACTTGATTCAAATGATCAGGATCGTTATCAGGCTTCTGCAGAGCTTGATGGTGAACTGATCATTTGAATCAGGTGTGTTAGAAGAGGGAAACATCTAAAACATGCAGGATTGTGGCCCTCGAGGACCAGGATTGGACACCCCTGGGTTAGAGAAATCCAGTAGGTGTTCAGTTCCTCAGATGCTGGGAGTGCATGAAGACTCTTGTGTTCACTCTTGCATCCAACAACAGAATATTTGGCGTGCTTTGGTTGCGGCTGGAGTAACAGTATCTTCACTTCTCAACCGCTTTTATTTTTTAAACACGAGGTTGTGACACACCACATGACCACAACCACAATATTAACAATCACCATATGGGGCCTCAGAATTTTGAACGCAGGACTTTTACATGTAATGGGATATTTTTACGTTGTTGTGTTGGTATTTGTACCGCGATCAGATTTCTCTCTCCGTTGCTGTGCGTCTTTATGTTCTGGTGTCATAAAACCCTGGATAAAGAACATGTTTACTGCGGTTGAAGAGGCTTTCTCTGCTATTCAGAAGTGTTTGTCTTGTTGGTTGACGGTTATAATTAAACATGTGCACAAAAATATCCGGCATGCAGCGACACGTCACACACAGTGTCATGCATCTGTATACATGGCAGGAAAACTCAGCTTCGCACTTGGGTTTTCTGTCCCGAGTGTTGCAGAGACTGATTCAAATAAACACTTCTCACATCTCCTCGGTTACTTCACCTCGAGTCAGCCGTCCAGGAACTGAGCTCAGCCTTTTCTAAACTGACTATCGTGCATTTTTGAGTTCATCCAGCGAGGTTCGAGTGTTTCACAAGTCCAAGAGTTGAGAAATTCGCAAAATAGGAGCATCTGAGGTGGAAGTTGAAGCGGATACGAGTGGAGCAGGTGGAGTCATCTGACCAGCGCTTGTGTTGTGTGCGTGTCAATATTTGTGTCATCTGTCTATTGTCATGAGTTGTGTGCTGCAGGAAGTGGGCGTGGCTCGGAGGTCTTGAAGCTGCATGAACAGGAAGCAGCGCAGCGCTCGTAATCGGATCAGGCTTCTTTCCTGTGCCCGTTTTTTTTTGGCAAGTTTTGCAACACCGGTGATATATTAATAACTGCATGCTTCTGTGGAATTGAGCAGCTTCACTGAGCAGGAACAACATTTCCCAGAAGCCCCCTCTTCGAACAGAAACGCACGCGGCGGGCTGAACGTCACCTTGTTCGAAATGCATGTTTTTGGTTTGTTTATGAGGTCTCCAAGGCTCAGTCTGGGCTACGTTTGTTGTCTCTGGGAAAAAAAACAGCGATACAGAGAGAAAGAAAAGCCAAACAGCCTGAAGTCATTTAGGCGTAAACAGATGATTATTTACAACAGGGTCGCCTTTTACAAAAAAAATGTTTCACTCTGAAGTTCAAGAAATCCTGTACTTGTTTTTCATTTGGTAGAAAGTTAATCCGAAGCTGCTTTTGGTAATTTATTTATCATTGAAAACATTTTCAATCATGAATTTCTAATATTAAGCAACAAGTTACTGCTTTGCATGTATGACAGCAGCAATGTAGGTCTGAAGATGTCACCTTTTTGAAATACTGACAGGTGTTTTTCACCTTTTTTAGGCTAAAATATCAATTAATGAATCACGTAGCATTGGACAGATTCTGAATTGTTGGTTACAGCCTTGATTTCAGTTATTTTTTTTACACTATCTTCTGTTACCTTCCCTGTTAGCAGAGCAGAGGACTGTTGTAATTAAAGGCCATCGTTTCGTTCCACAACCAAGACGCATCAGGTGACTTCCTGCTCGCTTGACCTCAATTTGGTATTTGTTGCCACCGGATGTGTGGGAGCAAAGTAAACGGCTTCAGTGTCTTAATGACTAGAGCAAACTGAGCTGATAAAAGATTCATTCGCTCTTCTTTCTTCTGTCCACACGCTCGTCTTTGCTGCCTTCAAACGCTCCTGATAACAAGAAGACAGTATTTCAACTCGTCAGGTGGTGTTTAGTCGTGACGGATTTTGTTTAATTGTCCGAGTTTCAGATGTTTTTTTCTGAGAGTCCTTATTCACAATAAAACGGAGCTGAATGGAATTTTCTTTTCTTCTTCTTTTTAAACCTTTTAAAGAATAATTAGCTGTTCACGGTGACATCTGTGGATTATCTGGAGCAACTTTTCTGTGGAAACACACATTTCTGGTTTTCTCATTAACTTTAAGCACCACCAGAACGTGCCAAGAAAATATTTCAACGTCTACAAGACAGACTTTTAGAAAATCTGGTGCAGGCATTTCTGTTTCCCAGACACTTGATCCTAATGGCTTTAATGATCTCTGGATTTTTTTTT